>NW_023494381.1:658155-720189 GCF_011100635.1 Trichosurus vulpecula
CAGACCTCCCCATGTTTCCTCAGAAGTGTGGGAGAGGGTTGAGCCAATTGTTTGAGATCAGGGAATTCCTGGTCAAGCCACTTCTGCTACCCCAGCCATAGTTCCCCTCTATGGCCTTCAATATCCAATTAAACCCAAGGCTTGGGAGGGACTGCAACCATTAATTGCCACTCAAGGCCCTGACTCACTCCCTCTAGAGTGGGTCCCCTACAAAGCAAAAGCTTTTAAGACTTTGAAAACTAAACTGACCACCCCTCCAGCATTAGCTCTACCTAATCTAGAAAAACCCTTCACTCTGTATGTTGATGAAAGGAGAGGACAGGCTTTGGGAGTCCTAACCCAGTCCTTAGGACCTGACCCCAAGCTAGTTGCCTGTTTTTCAAAACAATTAGGCTCCATGGCTGCTACAGCCACTCTAATTGAAGAAGCTTCTAAACCTCTACTTGACCAGCCCTTCGAAGCTCTGACTCCCCATCGAGTTCAGAGCATCCTAGAAGCAGATGGCCATCAGTGGCTGACCAGCCACAGGCTCACCAAATACCAAGCCTTGCTCTTAGATATCCCTGACCTAATTCTTCAGGTGGGCCACACACTCCTGAACCCCGAAGCAGTGTGGTACACAGAACAAGTGATTGGGGCAGCTAGGTATGAAATAGTCATCTTTAATTTCCTCCAGGGAAAGTGTCTTTTACACCAGGGAAATTGTCCTTTCTCTGTACTCCTATACTGCCTGTTTGCTGCTTGTTTGCTTAATCTCCTCGCCAGGTTTGTCTCCTCCATGCTCCAAGCCATCAACTTCTAGATGACTGCTCAGGCTGTGTACCCCTTGAACCAGACCCATCGAGGCAGGGACAGCTCTACATCCCTTGCCAGCAGGAAGCTGTTTCAGATGGTGAGACCTTTGTCCCTGACACCAAAAAATTTGGGTCCCATTTGTTTGAGGGGGGAATGATGAGGGCACAGTCTCTGGGAACCCCCTTGAAATCTCCTTGAATCTTCCCACTTGATCTGGCCTTGACCTGAGACTATAACCTTATATTATCATTAGGCCCAAATCTCTACCTAGCCTTGCCCTCTATTGTCCAGCTACTTGCTTGATACTATCAATATTCATGCCTTCAGCTACTTCCCACCCTTAATCTCATTCTCTTGGTTCCTGGAGTGTGACCTCATCCAGGTCCCATCAAGCTCCTCCTTAGATTCCTTCTCAAGACCTTCGCTAAACCCCTCCTCTAGTCACCCCAGACCACCCCTCAATCCCTCCCACAATCTTTGTGTATATAATCTCCATCTTGCCTCCATGAAGGTGCTCAGATTCAATCTAGCTCAGCTTAGATTGAATCTGGCCCGGTTGTGAAAACAGGCATCACAAAGGGTGGGATTTCTTAAGACAACCGGTTATGGTGAATCCCTAATAAACTTTGTCTTTTTCCTTGAGAAAAAAAACAAAAAAACCCAAAAAAACAAAACAACAACAACAACAACAAAACAAATTGCCTTAGACACCTCAAAATTACCTGTCCAAAACCAAATTCGTTATCTTCCCCTCACCCCCAATCCTTAGCTCTTTCAAGATTCCTTATTAACAAAGGCATCATCATACTACCAGTCACCCAGACTAGCAACCTAGGGGCCATCCTTGATCCCTTTCTCACACACTTATTCCACATATCCAATACATTACCAAGTCTTTGTCATTTCTACCTTCACAATATCTCTCTAATACATTGTGGTTCTACTTACAGAACCATCGTCCTAAGCTACAGCAACAGCCTTCCAGTTAATCTCCCTGCCTCAAGTCTCTCCCCATTCTACTTGATTCTCTACTAGGCTGCCAAGGCAACAAGCATTTATTAAGCCCTTACTATGTGCCAAGCACTGTGCTAAGAACTGGGGCATACAAAGAAAAGCAAAAAGAGTCCCTGTCCTCGAGGAGTGTACATTTTAACAAGGGAGGCAACATGTAAACAACTATATAAAAACAAGACATATACAGTATACATGGGAGACCTGGAAAGGCCTCCTGCAGCAAGCAGGATTTGAGATGAATCTTGAAGGAAATCAGTAAGTTGAGATGAAGGGGTGATGTAGTCAGACCTGAACTACAGGAAGATCACTTTGGTAGTTGAGTGTAGGATGGCCTGGCCTGGGGTGAGGCTTGAGGCAGGGAGGTCAATAAGACTGCCAATTCAAAAGTCCAGGCATGAAATAAAGAAGCCCTGTGCTAGAGCGGTGGCTCTGTGAGTGAAGGGTTTAGAAGAGGAATATTAAGTTGAAGAAGCAGGAGTCAATTTGTGCTGTGACATTTAAAGTTCAAGAGAGAGGCTAGGATGAGATAAACAGACCTGGATGAAGATCTAGGAAACTGAGAAGCAGTCAGACAAGAGGAGAATGGAGAGAGTAGCAGTGTTAAAAACCAAACCAAACCAAACCTCAAAGCACGAGAAAAGAATATCAAGAAGAAGGTGATTAAAGTGTCAAATACTGGAGAGGGGTCAAAAAGAATAAGGATTAGGAAAAAAGTCACTGGATTAGGTAATTAAAAGATCATCAGTGACTTTGAAGAGAGCAATTTTAGTTGAATTAAGAGGAGGGAAGCAAGACTGCAGAGCTGAGAAGAGAATGAGGAGAGGAAGTGGAGGCACAATTATAGATGGCTTCCTCGACAAGTTTAGCCAACGAAAAGAGAACTAACTATAGGATGATAACTCCAGGGATGGACCCATCAAGTGAGTGCTGAGGGTGTCAAGGTGAGTTTCCCAAAGCTTAGGTCTGGCCATCTCCAGTGGCTTCCTACATTTCCAGGATCAAATATAAAATTCGGTTTGACTTTTAAAGCCTTTCACAATCTGGTCCCTTCCTATCTTCCTAATCTTCTTACTCTTTATTCCCCTGTAAAAAGCCTCCTTGCTAGTGGTCACAGGAGACACTCCACCACGGTTGTCCTCCATGCTTACAAAATCTTCCTGTAGTTTCCCTCCTCCCTTCAAGAGTCAATTTTTCCTGGTCCTCCCAGCTGCCAGTGTCTTCCTTCCTGAGATTACTTTCCACCAACTCTATCTTCTGTATACCTCATAATTCAACATAAAGGACAGGAACTATTTTCCCCAGGACTTAACACAGTGCCTGGCACATAGTTAAAAGTGCTTTTTAAAATGCTTGTGACAGACTGCCTGACTTCGGGCAAACCATTTAAACCTCCAATGCTTTGGTTTTCTCATCTGTAAAATCAAGGTGTTGGTATAGATGGCTTCTGGGATCTCCAGCTGTAGATCCTGTTGTCTGAACTCAGAGCATCTGTGTCAATGCTCTATAACATTGTTCCTAAAAAGCATGTCCAGGAAGTGCCATGATTTCACCCACCTTCTCTTCTCCAGGGACCATCACCAATGCTCTTCAAGTTTAAGTTTTGTTTTTTTGAAACAAGTGCCTGTCATGTATTTTGGACAGTACTAGCTGCTCTGGATTCAAAGACAAAGATGAAATAGCCCCTACCTGAATGGTTTATGCTCCATTAGAGGGAAACAACATTAACACACATAAGTAAATACCACATAAGGGGGTGGGGGAAATCACACAAGGAAGAAGACACTGGCCACTCAGGACCTGGTAGAAGAGGCGGCACTGGAGTTAAGCTTGGGGAGGGGAGCTAGGGGTTCTATATGGCAATAGGTGGAGAGGAAGTTCATTTCTAACACGGTGGACAAGAAAAAGAAGACAGATGGTCATAGAGTGGGAATAAGTTGTCTAGTATGGTCAGTATGTAGAGAAACTTTCACTAAGCCTAGAAAAGCAGCCTGGAGGCACAATGTGAAGGATTTTAGAAACCAGAGAGGGCCAAGGAGTGTGGTTGGGGCAGCAGCCTCTCCCCCAGCCCCCAGCCCTGTCCTGCTGCCCCTTCCCGCAGGGGCCAAGCTGTGGGGATACCCACACACAAGCGCCAGGCCAGGCCAGCCTAGGCATTTAAAGGGCAGGCCTGGCTGCTGCCCAGGCCCGCTAGGCTCCTGACAACAATGGGCCCGGAAGTGGGCCAAATGCTTGTCTCCCTTACCCGGCCTTGCAACTACCACAGCTGCTGCTTATGGTGGTTATTAATATGCTGGTGTAGTACTGAATCGCAAAATACAATAGACTGTCTGCAAAGAAGGCAGAACCAAAACATTTATTCAAACACCAGAAAGCTGAATCCAAACTCCAAAAAGCCAAATCCACCATAGCAACAAAGAAATAGATACACATTAGCAATACAGGGAGCAAAGCCATCCCCAAGCCTTTCCTCTGTTAGGGCTTTCCCACAAATGAACAACCTCAAGCAAATGGACAGTTAATATGTGGCAACTCATATAAGCAGGAATAGTGACAATGATTATGATTATTTGGGAGGAGATAAAATATAGAAATGACATAAATGAATTTCTAAAACAAATAAATGACCTTCTGTACATAGGAAAGAAGAGAAAGAATCTGAGTACATATATATGAATATTGTGGAGAGCCAGCTATATCCTGTTTAGGCATATGCAAGGCAAGGCCACGAAGGATAAGAGGATGAGGCAAGGACCTGCTCTCTCAGCTGCTATCTGCATGGGAAAGAACAGAAATGTTTCAATGTGCTTAGCATTGAGGGAACAAATGTTTCATACCCAGGAACAAGGAGATAAAAAATATAACTATGTTGACTCATTACAACATTGTAATTTTACGAGAAGTCAGAATGATTCAGCAGTTAACCTGTGCAAAAGGTTATTAGTGTCCCTATTAAAGTCAGTCTATAGCCAGACTATATGACTCGCCTAGCCCCACGTGTGTGTGAATTACTTCATCCTACCCTTTGCACCACTGCAGGCAAAAGATGTTCTCTGTCATCAGATATATGACTTGTCTTTTATTATCTATATATTCGTTTACATAAGTATGAAGTTGTAATTCACTGGAGATACACTGTAGTCTCATATATGAACACATACAGAAGATATAGAGCATCTATAAACAAAATGCAGAAGTTCTTTCCTGTATGCAGGAAGATATGTCTTTTGTCTCCCACCCCCTCCTCCCTCTCTCTCTCTCTCTCTCTCTCTCTCTCTCTCTCTCTCTCTCTCTCTCTCTCTCCCTCTCTCCCTCTCTCTCCATCCCCTCCCTCTCTCCCTTTCTTTTCCCTTTCTTTTTTTTGTGCATGTATAAATTTATGTTTTTAGGATTATCATCATTCAGTGTTCAAAAAGAGTAATAGAGAATGGAAGATTACTCCCTTACATGAACATACAGAGGACAAATCTGAGCCCTTCTAAATAAAAATACACAAAACCCAGTGGTTTTGAAGAGGGGGACAGAGGGCTGTCTAGACAGATAGCAGAGGGTTGCTTCGTATCAGTCCTGGTCCCTGGGGTTCTCTCCTTCTGTACCTGACTTCTGGAAAGGCCATTATCCGGAAACCCAGTTGGTAGTTCAAGTGAGCCAGAATATGTCTTTGGGGGAGGAAAAAATGAGCCTGAGAGAGTGTAGGGTGGAAGCACTCTCACTCCAGGCAGAAGGCTGAGTGGGGTGCTTGTTGGGGGCCAGTGGAGGGACATGTGGTGGTGGCAGGAGGAGGATTTCTGCAACACCAAGATGGGCACTTGTGGATACAAAGCTCAGGTGTTTTGGAGAGATGGACAGATGGCATCCTGGATAGACAGCACGGTGCCTCTGGCCATCAGTCCTGTTCCCTGGAGTCCTTTCCATCAGTACCCAGTTATTGGAATGGCAACAGTCAGGTAATCGGGCTGGCAGCTCTGGCCACTTGCAGTGGTAGTGGGGTAGGGGAAATGAGTCCCTTTGGTGGGTGCGGGGGTGGGGGTGGTGAAGCTGACTGCAGGGAGGTGGATGAGTGGGATGCCTGAAGACAGCCAGGGAAAGGAGAGGCAGAGTTGGCAGGAGGATGTCAGCACTGATATCATCGGCCACCAGCATGTAACAGGGGTTCCACTTTGTCAAGATTTAGATGTGCTTTGCTAATGTCTCCTAGAGGACCTTGAGGGCTGGAAGAGGACATGCGAAAGGTGAGAGATGCCAAGGGACCAATTCAAAGTCTTCCTGAAGCTCATGCTCCTGAGCATGGGAGCCAAAGGGCCAGGAAAAGCAAGCACCAGACCTCAGGACTGCTGTCCATGGTAGGGAAATGGTCCTCCTCTGGTTCCTATGAGAACTTGGCCTTCTACCCTCTTGGGTTTTGAGGTTTGACAGTCCCTGTGAGATGGTGGGATGGCAGCACATCTGGTTCAGGAAGCCTGTCCAGGAAGAACCAGGGGTTTTCTTTCAATCTTTAGGGTCAGAATAATGGCAGAACTCGCTGATTGGGGGCTGCCCCAAGGGAAAGCATTAGACTAACTGGGTTTTCTCAAGGTGGGGAGAAGGTAGTTTAGTAGAGGAGGGAGAGGGGTGTTGGGGGGGATATGTTCATGTGGAGGGGAGAGTGAGAATGAGCTTGTAGGTTTGGATAGGATGGAGGGTTAAAAGAGACCTCAGAGGTTATCTGGTCCAACCTCCTCATTTGAGAAAAGGGTGACTGAGTTCAACAGGAGGCAAGGGACATGGCCAATGTCACAGAGTCAGTAAGAGGGAGAACCAGACCTTGAGCCTTGGTCTCTCTTGCCTGCCAGGCTAGCTGGCTTCCATCTTGGACATTTCCTCCTCTGACAGCCAAGCTGCTTGGGTCGATTATTCCTGGAAAGACACTCACCAGGAGCCAGGGGGCAGGTTCCTCATAGAGCTAGGCTTTCTGGGAGTCTTTGATTATTATGGAGTTGTTAAGTGAAGAGCAAACAGAGCACCCCCCCACACACACACACAGTGTGAGATGCATCTTAAGCAGGGTGAGACTGAGCAAATTCCATGCCTTCCCTGAATGGCTTTCTTCCATATATGAAATGAGGCAGCCAACACCTAGCTGCTTCACTCATAGCTCAACTAGAATATTTTCCTGGGGCTTGGAGGTGTTAGTCTACATAAGGTGACTGTTTTCTGCCTAAAGAAGTTAATGGGGGAAAAGGTATTCCTTCAACGTGGTGGACATGGTATTACACACAAACACTGAAACACACATTGCTGCACACACTTATGCATATATGATTTGGAAGATGGAGACAGATGGCCATCTGGAAAGACAGCAGAAGGTTGTTGCACATCAGCCCTGGTTCTTGGGGTCCCCTCCCTCCATACCTGGCTTCCTCAATGGCCATAGGTGGAAAACCCCACTGTGAGCTTGAGACACTTGCAGCGAGGGTTGGGGAGGGAAAAATGAGCCCTTTGTCTTTGGAAGAAGACAAAATGAGCAGGAGAGGGTGGAGGGGGTATGGGAAAGTGAGCCCGAGAAGGCACATGGGGCAAGAAAATAAAGAGCTCAAGAGAGTGTGTGAGGAATGGAAGCTGCCTGCAGAGACACTGGTGAGTGGGATGTCTAGTGGGAATCAGGGGAGGGAGGGTGGGGTTGGTGGGAGGGGGGCTCCTGCCCCTAGAGAAGAATGCTGACATCACAAGTCATCAACACAGTGGATGGTCCACCTTACCCTAAGGATTTCTAGGGTTTGGAGTGGACATGCAAGGGAAAGAAATACCAGGGGAATGACCCAAAGCCCACCTGAGTCCCAGGCTTCTGAGCATGGGAGAAAAGGGGTCAGGAAACAGAAGCTCCATGCCTCAAGACTCCTACCCATGGTAGGGAAATGTTCCCCTACTGGTCACAATGGGACCTTGGCCCCCCCAGCCCTCTGGGTTGTGAAGTCTTACAATCCATGTGACATGGGGGTGAAGGTGTGGGAAGGCATGTCTGGTTCAGGAAGCAGGTCCAGAGAGAATCATGGGTTTTATTTCAATCTCTAGGGGCAGAATAAGGACAGGAATTGCCAATTGGGGGCTGCCCTAAAGGAGAGCCTTAGACTAGCAGGGTTGTGACTTGTCTATTTGACTTAGGACCTGGAGAGATAGGACAGCTAAAGACAAAACAAGCTGAGAATCTAAACCTCCTAAGGACAATCTCATGGAAAAGGAGATTGGAAGATTTAGACATATCCCCTAACAGATGAGGCTTTGTATCGTCCATTTGTATCTTGATGTGCATGGGTACTCACCCTTTCTCTCTCTATATCCATGACTCTGAGTGTTAATATGCTGTCCTATGGCTTCAATGTATAAATACTGTCCTGTACTCCTTTGTTCATATCTCAATACTCATATATTATGTCTTTATATTAATCAATATTTTTATGTATTCCCCATGTTCTCTCTATATTCACATATATATGAGCAATCATGTAATCAGTGACTATATATATATACACTATATAGTCTCTTGTGACTCATACATATGATTATTCAGATATTCTCTCTATATCTTGACCTATGGAACATTTATGTATTCTTGTACAAGTACTTCATTTATCAGTACTCATTTGCTCCCTAGTCCTCTATCTATAGCTACCCTTATTCTCTGTCTGTATTCCTATATATGAGCCTTGATATACTCTTTGTATTCATATAAACAGGAGACTTCACGTATTCTCTCACAGGGAAAGAAGCACTGGGATATCTGTAGGAATATAGGCATAATGTAAGAGTAGTCTTATTTGTGAATAGAGAGAATGTATATGTATATATATATATATATATATATATATATATATATATAGAGAGAGAGAGAGAGAGAGAGAGAGAGAGAGAGAGAGGGCACAGGGTGAGTTGAAGATGAAGGGAAGATATCTAAAAGAAATGAAATAAAATTAAAGGATGAGAGAGGAATATATTGAGAGAGGGAGATAGGGAGAGATAGAATGGGGTAAGTTATCTGACATAAAAGTGGCAAGAAAAGGCAGTTCTGTAGGAAGAGAAGAAAAGTCAGGTGAGGGGGAATGAGTGAATCTTGCTCTCATCAGATTTGACCTGAGGAGGGAATACCATACATACTCAATTGGGTATCTTACCCCACAGGAAAAAAGGAGGAAGAAGATAAAAAAGTGGGGATGATGGAAAGGAGGGCAGATAGGGGTGGAGGTAATCAAAAACAAACACTTTCAAAAGGGGGCAGGGTCAAGGGAGAAAATTCAATAAAGGGGGATATGTTACGAAGGAGCAAAATATAGTGAGTCTTTCACAACATGAGTATTGTGGAAGGGTTATACATAATGATACGCGTGTGGCCTCTGTTGAATTGCTTGACTTCTTAGGGAGGGTGGG
Source organism: Trichosurus vulpecula (assembly GCF_011100635.1). Classification (NCBI taxonomy): domain Eukaryota; kingdom Metazoa; phylum Chordata; class Mammalia; order Diprotodontia; family Phalangeridae; genus Trichosurus; species Trichosurus vulpecula. The sequence continues at coordinate 667,363 of NW_023494381.1, forward strand.
TGGGAAGGGAAGAGGGGAGAGAATTTGGAACTCTGATTTTGTCTGGCACCATACATGTATGTATCTAATAGCTTTAAGGGAATAAACATCATGAATTTACATATCACCTAGCATGTTTGCCTCCTTTAATCAAACTTTCAGGTTGACAGGACCCAGTCCTGACAAAAATGTTAGAGGTAGGTCTGGAATCTGATAGAAGTCACATGAATTGTCATGTTCACACAGATTACTAGAACCTTAGAAAGTCAGAGGCAGGATTCCAAACCAGCCCCTCCTCCCCCCCCCAACTCCAACCTCAGTGTTCTGACCATTACATGGCAGCCATCTGTCACGTTAGGCAGAAGAGGAAGAGGTAAGTAAGTTTAAACAGTGTCCATCTACATAGGAAACCCTATCCAGGAACTTCATTGGAGGGGAACTGGGGCCTCTGGAGGGAAGGCCGTCCTCTCCATGAGATCACATATAACCATGGTTCCCTCCAGGACCAAGTCTCAGAAGTCAAACAGGCCAGGCAGGGAGGATGCAGGCAGAGTGGTTCATGTGTGTGTGTTGTGGTGGGGGGGGGGGTGCGGGTTAGCAGGGTTGGGAAGTTCATAGATTTAAAGTGGATGCGTTCCTTGGAGATCATCTCACCTCCAGAGGGAAGGAGGAGCTTAAAAAGGAGATACACAGAATATTTAGCTAATAATGCTATCATCCCATCCAGAAAACTACAAAAGCTTTGATGTACCCTTGGAAAAGGAAAGTTGATCATTTTATTTTAGTTATACTATGTCATAGAATTTATTGGATTTCACATTGAATAAGAATTGTTTTCATTTGTGTTTCTCTAAAAATTTGTTATTTAGAACATTCTTGCATATGACTGTACATTGCTTTAAAACAAGTTCCCTGTTCATATTCCTTGACTATTGATCAATTGGTAATGGCTCTTCTTTTTATAAATATGACTTGGTTCACAATATATTTGTGATAAGAGATATTTATCAGAGAATCTTGCTGTAAATCTTTTCCTATTCATTATCTGTGATATTTTTTAGTATAATTATTGTTTCCCTGATTATCTCTTTTAATTAGATCTATTTTTGCTTGCTCTGAGATCACAATTCGTATGTCTGCCTTTTCATATCAGCTGAAGCGCAACAGGTTCATTTCCCTCCATCCCAGTTCTTCTTCTTCTTCTTCTTCTTCTTCTTCTTCTTCTTCTTCTTCTTCTTCTTCTTCTTCTTCTTCTTCTTCTTCTTCTTCTTCTTCTTCTTCTTCTTCTTCTTCTTCTTCTTCCTCTTCTTCTTCTCCTCTCTGTTTATCCTGTTGCTCCTCAAAGATCTATTTTGCTGCTAACAACTGCCTCCCTTAGTCTGCTCTTCCTCTTATCATCCCCCACTCCCTTTCTCTTATCTCTTTCTCCCATTTCCGTCTTGAGTAAGAAAGATTTCTGTACACAAAGGAGTGTATGTTTATATTCTTCCCTCTCTGAACCAATTTTGATGAGGGTGAAGTTCAAGCATTGCCCACTAACTTCCCCCATTTCTCTGTTCACTGTAAAAGTTCTTCTTTCACACCTCTTTAATGTGAGAAAATTTTCCCTGTTCTATCTCTCCCTTCCTCCTCCTAGTACTCCCCTCTTTCTTACACCTTCATTTTTTCTAAGATCTCTCCAACACAATCAACTCAGAGCCATGCTCCCTATGCAGACACTGCCCTTATAATGATAAAGATCTTGAGTCACATGTGTCATCTCCACATATGGGAATGTAAACAGTTTAACTTTATCAAGTCTCATATGATTTCTCTTTGCTGTTTATGTTTTTATGCTTCTCTCTGGTCTTGTGTTTAGGAATGCTAAAAATTCCTCTCTTTCATCAAATATCCATTTCCCCCCCCAAACAATCATACTCAGTTTTCCTGACTAGTTTATTCTTCATTGTAATCGTAACTCTTTGTCTTCCTGCATATCATAATCTAAGATATTTGCTCTGTTGACAGAGAAGCCTCTAATTTTGTTACTGTGGCTAAAAGATATTTGAATTGTTTCTTGGCAGCTACTTGTAATGTTTTGTCCTTCCTTTGGGAACTCTTGGATTTAGCTATCATATTCCTGAGAGGTTTTATTTAGGGATAGCTTTCAAGAGTTGATCAGTACATTTTTTTTCAATTTCTACTTTACCCTCTGTATCTAAGACATTGGGGAAGTTTTCTTGGTTAATTTCTTGGTATAATGCCTAGACTCTTTCTTCAATCTTGTATTTCAGGTAGTTCAGTAACTTTCAAATGATCTCTCCTCCATCTATTTTCCAGGCCAATTTTTTAATGAGATTTTTCATATTTTCTTCTATATTTTCATTCTTTTGATTTTGTTTTATTGCAGAAACAATCCACCTTCAAATGAAATTTGTCCCTTATTCTTTACTTGTACCTTTATCTTACATATATTAGATTTAAAAAAACTATATAATATTTAAAAACGAGGCTTTCTGCTTGGGAAATCAAAGTGACTTCAGGATGGAGCTGGAGTGACCTAAATCAAAATAAACTTATCCACTACTAACATTTCTCTTTAATATTTTTTGAGCTAGCCTTCAATTATACTGTATTAGAACTTTATTTCTATAAATATAGCCATGTGATTTTTACAAGTAACCAATTCCATATCATGTTTGCACTTCTGTATACCTCCATACTCCATATATCATGTAGACATAGTTTTTTCTGTTTTATTCTTAGCCTAAAACTTTTAAAACATCTGTACTTTTTCCTGATGTACTTACTCTTTTTTTTGTTTGTAGTAAGTGTTTTTCCATGTCTGTGTGATTATTACAGATTTTTATTGTAGAAATCACGTGTGCTTTTTTGTTAGTATGATATGCTTTTCTGAAAATTAGTCTCATACCAATGTGTCAATGTAGGAGTGTATAATTTTGATTGGAAATGGGAATTTGAAAGTTTCTTACAAATGCACATTTTGTGCTAGCACAGAGTGGATCAAATATATGAAGGCAATCAACTCAAACGGATGAATAACTTAATATTTATGAAAGGAATATATTAAGAGAACACCTGGTATGGATAGATGCTAGTTCTTTTAACATCTTTTAATGTTTGTTAAAGTTCTCTTCCCTTCCCACATTTCACCCCTTCATTTGTAGCACAGGTCCTGTGTATTTCCATTTCGACAAACAGGAAGTATGTTCCCTTGGTAATTACTCTTCATTTAATACTTTTCAAACTTACTGTGTAAAGTCGTTGTCTAAAGTAGAGGAAACTTGCCTCAGATATTTCTTTTGAGCAAGAAATTCATTTCCCCACAATAAAATCTTATATTTTCTTTTTCTTCATCTATCTTGTTAGAAGAGCAAAAGCCATTTTTTCTTTGAAATTTAGCCGAATGTATTTGAGAGATACAAGGCTTTACAACATATTAATGTTATTCTCAGTTACAAATCACTTTATGCCATACACTTGTTTTTATTTCTCAGTCATTTTGTTTAAGCAAAAGCAGTTCATTGACAGACACTGAAGAAATGCACATTTTCCTACCTTTTGAAACATAACAGATTTTTATTTAGTCACTATGCAGTACAGTACATTCATACTTAGCAATATGAAGGCACATCTTTAGCCACCATAGTAGCAGAAAGTACCAGGATTTGAGGCATGGTGGCATGTAAGGGACAATGCATCCATTCAAAACTTCAAGGCAAGATAGAATGTTAATATTTTATTTAGATTCATTGATCATTCTTCAGATTATTATGAAGATGTTGTTGAATGGAAATAAACTTTTACATGTTACTTAAATACTGGGCAATTTGCTTTCTTGTTGGTTTCAGTTTATATGTTATAATGTATGTGGTTATTTTTATTGGAGTACATTGGGTCCCCTGCCCCCACAATAGTTGTCACAATAGTTATCCTTCCACTTATTCCCTCCATGCGATCCAATGTCCCTGAATGAACAGAACAAAAAGTATTGATATCAATATTTACAAAAATGTCAACAGAGCACGTGTAGGTTATTATTTAGAATTCTGAGCATTTTGCAAATGAAACCTTTCCCAAAGACAAAAATATGTAATATTAATTCTGAATTGAGACACTAGCCATGAAAAATTTTCCTGCCCATTTGGGAACTGTTTTGGCCGTCTCTTTTTAAGTCATAAAAATAAAATTCTGAAAGGTAAAATTCCTCAAAAGTGCTTTCTAATAGATTAGTAGTTTTGTTTGGGGGATTTAAATCAGTACTAAGTGGGCTTTGCCTTTCTATGTGTAATGACTAAGCCTTTGATCAAGCTTTAATGGATAGAAACATGGAATTGGAGACAGAGACACGGGTTTAAATCTTGGCTCTATTATCTATGAGCAAATCACTTTGACCACTCTGTTCTTTCTTTTCCTTGTCTATAAAATGAAGGGACTGGAGTAGATGATTTGTCCCTTTCAGCTCTAAATCCTGTGATTTTATGAACTCTTCTAGACTCAACCTGTGTCTGTATGCACATGTGCCAGATTTCGAACGTACACTATGATACTATTAGTAAGAATAGCTTTTTAAACAACTTATATGCCATGTACCTACTAGATTAGAAAGGGCTATGTAGGTGACAGTGTATAGTCATAATTTGTGCATTTGTACAGATTGCTTCTTTTTCTGATTAGTAGAGCACTTAGAGAATTTCATCAGAATTAAATTATAAAATAATTCTGTGAGTTACAGTTTTCCCCATGTACAATTTGTCTGGAAATTCAGTAAATACTTTGATTTATTGGCATGAGTTTGAATGGATTATAGATCACAGAACTTGATAGAAGGCATCTTAAAGAATATCTCATCCAACTTGACACAATTATAAGAATTACCCTCTTCAGGGCGTCTAACTTGCCTGGTTGTATGAGGGTAGTCCAGTGTTAATTAGCTCATTTCAAAACATTCTTTCTCTGGGTAAGTTGTATTGCCATTTTCTTTTGGGAGGAAAAAAACCCTTACCCTTCCAAAATTCAATTAAATGCTGAATCAAAAAAGTTAATTTTCTTTGGAACGAAAGGTGTTGTTTCCAAAGCTCATTGCTTTCCATTTGCATGTGTACTTTATCTTTTTGAAAACATCGTTTTATCTTTTTTAATTAGTTTTTTTTATTTTTAATTTACGACACTTAGTTTTATATGTTCTTGAGTTTCAAATTTTCTTACCTTCCCTACCCTCCCCCACCAAGACGTCATGCAGTCCGATATAGATTCTACATAGACCTTCGCATTACACTTATTTACACAACAGGCAAGTTGCAAAGAAGAATTATGTCCAATGGAATGTATCATGAGAGAGAAGAAACAAAACCAAAAAAAAAGAGGAAAAAAAAGAGAGCAAATAGTTTGGCTCAATCTGCATTCAGATTCCACAGTTCTTTCTCTGGATGTAGCTAGCTTTTTCCATCATGAGTCCTTTGGAGCTCTCTTGTCTTGTATTGCTGAGGAGAGACAAATCTATCAAAGTCAGTCATCACAGAATCAATATGTATGTGGTTGTGTACAATGTACTCTTGGTTCTGCTCCTCTCACTCAGCATCAGTTCATGTAGGTCTTTCCAGGTTATTATGAAGTCCGTATCTTCCCCATTTCTTACAACATAATAGTATTCCATTACATTCATAAACCACATCTTGTTTAGCCATTCCCCAAATGATGGGCATTCCCTTGACTTCCAATTTTTTGCCACCACAAAAAGAGCAGCTACAAATATTTTTGTACATACAGGTCCCTTTCCCACTTGTGTGATCTCTTTGGGATATAGCCCCAGGAGTGGTATTGCTGGGTCAAAGGGTATGCACATTGTTATGGCCCTTTGGGCATAGTTCCAAATTGTTCTCCAAAATGGCTGGATCTGTTCACAACTCCACCAACAATGTATTAATTAATGTTCCAATTTTCCCACATCCTCTCCAGCACTTATCATTTTCCTGTTTTGTCATGTTAGCCAATCTAACAGGAGATATGTCATACCTAACAGTTGTTTTGACTCGTATTTCTCTAATCAATAGTGATTTAGAAGAGAAAACACTTTTAAATATATTATTTTTTTAATCCTGTGGGTTACCAACTGAGACCATCAGAGTTGTGGTACCATATTTATCTGTTACCTGCGTATCTGTAGTTTTAATTTAACAACTGTGGAGGCCCTTTTCTCATAAACTATTTTTGTATCCACAGCATGAGTATACTTTCACTACATTAAGTTATTAAGCACTTATTGCATAAAATATTGCAATAAAACTATTTTTCTTCTCTGCCCCTCTTCTAACTCCCCATATTCATTCATTAGCCAATAAATGACAAAGCCAGGATTTGATGCCCAGCTTTCCTTATTCCAGTTTGGTCTTCCCACCTGAATTGTTTTATTCATGTAATTTTAGAAAATGTAAGATAATTTTTAAAAACATGTTTTTAGTACTTAACTATATGCCCAGGACTGCTCTAACTATGGTACATTTTGTTGTTTTCATTGCACAATTGAGGTCACCCAAAGACTTCCTGGCCTGGTTTTTAGGTTCCATGGTGTTGCAACAATCTTGCTAAGCAGCTACTGTGGCTGTGTAAATCCAACAACAACCAGCAAACAGAAGGCTGCCAACACAAGTTCTTTTGATCTGCTTTACTAAGGAAAGCAACATTAAGGGGTTAACAATCTTACTTTAATCCAACATGCAAATATCATTCACTCAGCTCAAGGAGAAGATCCAGCACCCTGAGCTTCAGAGCAAATAAAAACAGAGCAAATAAACACAAATCAACAGATAGATTTCTGTCTGACAAAATCACAATATACAGTTACCAGAGAAGCATCAACATCTGGGTTTTCTTCAAAGCCAGAGAGCTCATAACAATGGCTTGCTTAGAGTCACGCACCACTCCTGCTGTAGCTCAGAACTCCAAAAGAGAAAGCCAACCTCTGGGTTTATATATCGTGTTCAGGGTCAAAGGTGAGTCACACATGTAACTCACCCATGTGACCTAAAATTGTGACAAAAATGTGACTTAAACCCATGGGGTCTAAAAGCCTCTGATGTCACAAACATGTCACTCAAACCTCTGTAAACTAGGCTTTCCCTTGAGGCAAGGACATCAAGGACTCCTAATTTAATCAAAAAAACAAAGGCCAAACTCTTCAAGGGCACTTGGTTGAATAAGTGCTAAGAGCCCATCTTGATTCCCAAAACACATGGTCATTAAGCTTGAGATCCTGCTATTTTAATGGTCTGAAGCATACCTCTAAGAAGTTATAAAATAATACCCATTTCAACTCTAAGGAGTAAATAAACCCCTATAAGTTTTGGATCCCAAAATTCTGAATTATATAGGAGCTGTTTATATAGTTGTACTTATTTTAAAGGACAATGGTGAGAAATAAGAGAATTTATATACATGGTACACACACACACACACACACACACACACACACACACACACACACACGTTTTGGATCCCAAAATACTGAGTTATATAGGAACTGTTTATATAGTTGTACTTATTTTAAAGGATAATGGTGAGAAATTAGAGAATTTATATACATGGTACATATATATACATACTCACACAGACACAAACACACATGCACATATATATAGATATAGATATATATACACTATATAGTGAAACTACTTTAGCGCTCTGTGTCCTCAGGACTATGGAGATTTTCTTTTCTGCCCTGTAGCTTACTCTGCTTTAAGTATATAAGATTATAGGAAATCTCATTTTATGAAGTACAAATGACTAAGACTTGTTTTCTATTCAATAAACATTTTCTGTTTTCAGAAGAGTATGCTATTAATACAAATGTGATCCCATTTTTAATATAAAATTTTTAAAGTAGATTGTTTTTCCTTTGGAAGGTCACATTGAGGGTGCTCTTATACCTCGATTTTATTATATACTTTATTATTTCACAATTAGCCAAGTTTTACTTAGCCAAACATTATTATGGATATATTTAAATAAAATTATGGAGGAATTAAAATAGCTATTTCTCATAACACTCCAAGTTGGTCCTAGATCTTAGTATATAACATACCAAAAGACATTCTAGTTTCATAGGAGTAACTTTAATGTTACTAAAATCCATTTTGAGATCTTTGTAGTTTTTGCTTTATCTAGTAAATGGGCCAGCAGCCTAAAAGTTAATGCTTCATAAAGACTGGAGAATCTAAAAATAAGCTGTATCAAATGGGTTTATCTATTTCATACTGTGACATTTTAGTAAATAGAAACCTAGTTTTCTGATACATTAGAATATGTTTTTATGGGACCTGTGATTTCATCGATATCACTAGTATGGGAACGGCTTCTACTCGTGCATATCCATGGTTCTTCTATAACTTTTAAAGTCTTAGAATTAACTTAGAACACCAAGAAAATTAGTACATTCACACAAGTTAGTGTGTTTTAGAGGGTGGTTGAATTTATATCCAAATCTTCATTTTTCCCAGGGCTGACTCTGAATCCAATATCCAGTGTTTGCTTCTTTAAAATGATTTCTCATATACATATCTATACATACAGAGGTACATATATGTATAAAAGCATGTGTACTACGTTATGCATACTAAAGCTTTAAGAATGATGTGCTTGGTGTTTGTGCTACAGCAGTATCCTTTTAGTATTTCTAGTTACAAACCCTATTTGCACTAAAGCTACCATAGAAGTTGTAGTTAAATTAATAGTATCTATTTTAAGTAAATATGTTGTATGGATAGGAATATTTAATAGCTGCCATTCACGATTCTTACTAGGCTTAAAATGGAAGAAAAAGGTTTATTAATCATATACAAGTTAGATCTCGGGAATACTGTAGAATAAATGGGAGGGGCAGTATGGTCTAATGGGAAGTGCTCTATCTGGAGTTAAAAGAATCTTAATCCAAGTGGAGTTTTGCTATTATATGTTTGATGTTAAGTCATTTTAACCTGCTTATCAGTTCCTTCCTCTGTAAAGTGAAATGAAATGCTTAGATAAGAGGGCCATCTATTTCAGGTCCAAGTCTACGATCCAGTGAAATGGATTATATATAATTTTATCATTTTTATTTAATATTTTAGTTTTCAACATTGATTTCCACAGGATTTTGAGTTACAAATTTTCTCCCCATTTCAACCCTCCCCCCATTCCAAGATGGCATATATTCTGTTTGCCTCATTCCCCAGTCAGCCCTCTTTTCCTTCACCCCACTCCACCCCCATCCCCTTTCCCCTTTCTTGTAGAGCAGGATAGATTTCTATGCCCCATTCCCTATATATCTTGTTTCCCAGCTGTATGCAAAAAACAACTTTTTTTTAGGCATCGGCTTTTAAAACTTTGAGTTCCAAATTTTCTCCCCTCTTCCCTTCCCACCCATGCTACCTAGGAAGGGAATCAATTCAACAGAGATCACAAATGTATCATTATGTAGAACACTTCCACAATGCTCACGTTGTCAAAGACTAACTATATTTTGCTCCTTCCTAACCAATCCCCCTTTATTGAATTTTCTCCCTTGACCCCGTCCCTTTTCAAAAGTTTTTACTTTTGATTACCTCCTCCCCCTATCTGCCCTCCCTTCCATCATCCCCCCTTTTTTATCCCGTTCCCCTTATTTTCCTGTGGAGTAAGATACCCAATTGAGTGTGTATGTTATACCCTCTTCAAGTTGAATATGATGAGAGTAAGATACACTCATTCTCCCTCACCTGCACCCTCTTCACTTCCAACAGAATTGTTTTTTCTTGCCACTTTTATGTGAGATAATTTACCCCATTCCTTCTCTCCCTTTCTCTTCTCAATATATTCTTCTCTCACCCCTTAAATTTATTTCATTTTTTTAGATATCATCCCTTCATATTCAACTCCTCCTGAGCCCTCTGTTTACATTCCCTTCAACTCCCCTAATGCTGAGAAAAGACTCATGAATTAACACCATCATCTTTCCGTGTAGGAATGTAAACATAACAGTTCAACTTCAGTAAGTCCCTTATGAATTCTCTTTCTTGTTTACCTTTTCATGCTTCTCTTGATTCTTGTATTTGAAAGTAAAATTTTCTAGTCAGGGCTGGTCTTTTCATTGAGAAAGCTTGAAAGTCCTCTATTTTATTGAAAATCCATATTTTGCCTTGGAGCATGATACTCAGTTTTGCTGGGTAGGTGATTCTTGGTTTTAATCCTAGCTCCTTTGACAACTGGAATATCATATTCCAAGCCCTTCCCTCCATTAATGTAGAAGCTGCTAGATTTTGTGTTATTCTGATTATGTTTCTACAATACTCAAATTGTTTTTTTCTTTGCTGCTTGCATTATTTTCTCTTTGACGTGGAAACTCTGGAATTTGGCGACAATATTCTTAGGAGTTTTCTTTTTGGGATGTTTTTCAAGAGGAGATTGGTGGATTCTTTCAATTTCTATTTTACCCTGTGGATCTAGAATATCAGGGCAGCTTGAAAGATAATGTCTAGGATCTTTTTTTGATCATGGCTTTCTGGTAGTCCAATAATTTTTAAATTATCTCTCCTGGATCTATTTTCCAGGTCAGTGGTTTTTCTAATGAGATATTTCACATTGTCTTCCATTTTTTCATTCTTTCGGTTTTGTTTTATAATATCTTGATTTCTCATAAAGTCACTAGCTTCCACTTGCTCCAATCTCATTTTTAAGGTAGTATTTTCTTCAACGGTCTTTTGGACCTCCTTTTCCATTTGGGTAATTCTGCCTTTCAAGGCATTCTTCTCCTCATTGGTTTTTTGGAGCTCTTTTGTCATTTGAGTTAGTCTATTTTTTAAGGTGTTGTTTTCTTCAGTATTTTTTTCAGTATTTTTTTTGGTCTCCTTTAGGAAGTTATTGACTTGCTTTTCATGATTTTCTTGCATCATTCTTATTTCTCTTCCCAATTTTTCCTCTACTTCTCTAAGTTGCTTTTCCAAATCCTTTTTGAGCTCTTCCATGGCCTGAGACCAGTTCATGTTTTTCTTGGAGGCTTTTGATGTAGGCTCTTTGACTTTGTTGACTTCTTCTGGCTGTATGTTTTGGTCTTTTTGTCACCAAAGAAAGATTCCAAAGTCTGAGACTGAATCTGAGTGTGTTTTCGCTGCCTGGCCATGTTCCCAGCCAACTTACTTGACCCTTGATTTTTTTGTTGGGGTATGACTGCTTGTAGAGTAAAGAGTACTTTGTTCCAGGTTTGAGGGGATGCACTGTTGTTTTCAGAGCTCTTACAGCCAGCTCTGCCACACCAGCACTCCTCCTTCCCCAAGAACCCCCAACCTGGACTGGACTCAGATCTTAAGCAAGCTCTGCACTCCTGCTCTGATCAGCCACTGAATTCCTCCCACGAGGTGGGCCTGGGGCCTGAAGTAACTGCAGCTGTAGTTCCTTTAGCTGCCCCACCTCCACTGCCCCCAGGGCAGTGGCTGAACTGGGAACTCTTTCCACTCTGTCCCCTGTAGCTTTTCCTACTAACCTTCTCTGTTGTCTTTGGTGTTTGTGGGTTGAGAAGTCTGTTAACTGCCATAGCTCACTGATTCAGGGCACTAGGGCCTATTCCGCCCACCTCCTGGTCTGGTTGGTCCTGCCGCCACCCATGCTGGGCTCTGCTCTGCTCCGCTCCGTGTATGATAGACATTACCCAGAGACCATCCAGGCTGTCCTGGACTGGAGCGCTGCTTTCCTCTGCTATTTCATGGGTTCTGCAGTTCTTCTCTGTTGTCTTTGGTGTTTGTGGGTTGAGAAGTCTGGCAACTGCCAGAGCTCACTGATTTGGGGCACTAGGGGCCGCTCCACCCAGCTCCTGTTCTGGTTGGTCTGCGCAGCCCATGCTGGGCTCTGCTCTGCTCCACTCCCTGCTCCGCACACAATAGACCTCACCCAGTGACTATCCAGGCTGTCCTGGGCTGGAGCCCTGCTTCCCTCTGCTATTTTGTAGGTTCTGCAGTTCTAGAATTTGTTCAGAGTCATTTTTTATAGGCTTTTGGAGGGACTTGGCAGGGAGGTCATGCTAGTCCCTGCTTTCCAGTCGCCATCTTGGCTCTGCCCCATGTAATAACTAATTATTCCTGCTCTCTCTTTTTGTACACTCTTTAGCCATCATCACACATCATCTGAGCAACCAGAGCATAGGATGCTACTACTGGCTCTGGTCTTAGCAACTCCCATTAGGACTCTGAGGGCTTCACGCCCACATAGGCTTAGCACCTAGTAAATAGGGGTTTGGGCCTGGGGTTTATCACCTTGTAAGACTCAATCAAAGACACCCAACTTAATTGATATTACACTTTGCCATACCCCAAACAATGCAAATCCAACTTACTCTTCTTCTGAACTTCCTTCCCCATTTCTGTGGAGGGCACCACCATCCTAGATAGCATTCACAGTGCTGGCATTGTGCTCATACCTCACTCTCCCACACCCCGAATACTCATAAGTTGTCAAGCCTTCTCAATTCTACCTCCATATTTCCTGAATCCATCCTCTTCTCTCAACTCAACAAAGCCACCATCCTAATTCAGGTCTTTATCACCTCTCAACTGGACTACTTGAACAATCTTCTATTTAGTATCCTCCCTGTCTGAAATTTCTCCTCTCTCCAATCCATACTTCATGGTTATAATGTTCAAGAACACATCCGACCATTTCACCCTGAACCTCAATAAACTCCAGGTCCTCCCTAATACTTTTATAATACAATCTCCTTTATTTGATATTTTAAGCATTTCACAATCAACGTTCAAACTAGCTTTCCAGAATGTCTCTTTTATGAACTCATCAGTCCCATGAATTTGACCTTTTTCCTATCTCTCTGTTGTTGCACTAGCTGTCCATCATACTCCTCCTCACTCCCTCCATTCACTGTCCATTCACTCCCTCCTCACCTCCACCTCTAAGAAACCCTTGTCTCTTTCAAAACTCAAACTCCCTATGTGAGGCTTTTCCTGATCCACCAGCTAGATTCTCCCACCTTCTCCAATTACTTTGCCTTTATTTCATTGACAGTATATATGTGTGTGTACACACTGCCCCCTTGGCATAATGTAAGCTACTTGAGGGCAAAGTATTTTGTCTCTCTATTCCCCACTGCCCAGCATAGTACCTGGGACATAGTAGGTGCTTAATAAATGCTGCTTGATGGTTAGTGATCTATTAATCAATCAATAAACATTTATTAAGCACCTACTACATCCCAGGCACTGTACTAAGCACTCGGGACATAAAGAGAGACAAAAGACAGTCCTTGCCTTCAAGGAGCTTACGCTATAATGGGGGAGATAATATGCAAACAAATATATACAAAGCAAGCTATCTATATACAGGATAAATAGGAAATAACTAAAAGAGGGAAAGCATAGAAATTAAGAAAGGTTAGGGACAACTTCCTATAGAAAGTAGGATTGCAAATTAGACTTAAAGGAAGCCAGAGGGGTCGGTAGTCAGAGGAACTTGTAAGACAGAATACAGAATATGAAAGAAAATCAAAAGAGCAGGGTCATAGAAGCCAGAAGAAGAAAGCATCTCTAGAAGGGTTGGTGGACTCGGGTCAGAAGCTACAGAGAAGAACAACAGGATGAGCAATGACAAACTGCCATCATGTTTATTGGGTAACAGATCATTAGCTACCTTGGAGAGAAGAGTTTTAGCATGTGGTGGGGTTAGAAGCCAAATTTGCAAGGTGAGAGCAGGATATGAGATGACAACAATGACCATAAAATTCTTTTGGGGAGTTTGGCTATGAAAGTGAGAAGATACACAGAAAAACAGTTTGTAGGAATAGCAGTCAAGGTTTTAAGGAGGAGGAAGAACTGACCACATTTAGGCAGCCAGGAAGTAGTCAATGCATAAGGAGAGACTGAAGATTCAAGAAAGAGAATGATCAAGGAGACACACTCTGAGGGAAAGAAGAGGATAGTTTTTGCAAGCTCCCTTCTGGTTCCTGGTCCTAGGATCCAAGGAAAATGGCCACTTACTCCTCAGCTTACATCAGAGGAGAGAATGGGGATAGGAGGGTGGAAGTTGCAGAGAGAATAAGGACGATTTAGAAGAGTCCTGAGGTACTGAATAGGGAATAAAAAGGAGCCCATTAGAGATGGCTTAAAACTATTATCAGAGTAGGCAAAGTTCTCTGCTGAGACAGAAAGAATAGTTTGGCAGGCTTACAGAGAAAGTTTTCTATACTTCTAGTAGACAGTGGGACATATCAGCTCACAAGCCTTTATTGAGCACCTACCATGAGCCAGGCACTGTGCTAGGTTCTGGGGATGCAAACACAAAAACTCAAGTAATCCTTGAGCACCAAAGGACAAATCAAAGGACTGCAACACAGCAAGCACTGAAGGTCCAGCCAAGATTTAGCTAACAAACTTGTAGTAGGGCTAAGTGGTATCACAGAATGATTTCCTCCAACAGAATCCTTTATAAGTAGAAGCAAAGAAATCTGGTGACAAGAGTGACCCAGGGCTAGTGTTTGGTCAGACATGAGCAGTCAGGACTTGGAGGCAAGGGCTGAGGATGGTATGCAGCCTAACTGGTCAATAATTGACCAGTTCAAGAATGTGAAGCCATGAGAAAACAGAGTAACTAGACTAGAAAGAAGTTATGATGGAGAACAAGGAATAGTGGAAATGAGGCAAAGAGAGAAATGGAAGGATCAGTATTTCTAAAAAAAAAATGAGCAATTCCAAAACCCAAGATTGAAGCAGTTTAAAATTCTGCATGATGATGGGATGTGAGGAAGTCAAATTGAAAGGCAAGGTGCTTGAGGAGACATGAAGAGGTAGACACAGGTCTCTGAGGAAGATAAAAGGCAAACGTAGAGTAGAAAGGAAGCTTAGGAGCAACATGCTGAATTCCTGGAAAAAGGAAAGAACATGACCAGAATGATGGCAAATAACCAGATGCTCAAAGGGGAGATGAGAACATGGACTATGGGGTGGGTAGAGGCAAGATTACAGCTCAAGATTTCAGGAGAAGAGGTTTTTTGGTTTTTGTGTGGTTGGGGTCTTTTGGTTTGGTTTTTAGCAGACTGATTCACAAGGAGAAGGGGAACAGTTACTGACTCCAGTTGGATTAAAATTAAGGTAGCAATTGATACAAGTAGATACATATTGTCAATGAATATCTGATGTTCCCCTGCTTATTTTGAATAGATGAATAGTATGAAAAGGTAAAATGAGAACTTTTTATCTTCACTACATTCAATTCAACTCTTAAGAAAGAGTTTATTAAAATTATTACACAGGCAATTTAAAGGGAAGACGCTAAGAATATACTGAGGAAAGACAAATAAGAATACCAACATTTAGATATTTTTTATAACAATATTTCACTTAAACTAAGTGGTCAAAAAAGACCTTTAACCAAAAGTTTTGTTGCAGGCCTTTTGAAAATACTGGTAAAATGTATTAATCTTACTTTTTTAATACAATATACTATATAGTATACTGAACACAAATGAATTATAGAATTCAGAGCTGGAAGGAACCTTAGAAATCGGCTAGCCCAACACCTTCATAAGGAAATAGAAGTGAAATAATTCACCCAAGGTTACCCAGCTAACAAATATTAGAGTCAGAATCTGAACCTGGGTCCTCAGATGCCACAAAATACAATAAACATTTATTAAGTGCCTACTATGTGTCAGGCACTATGTTTATTGCTGGAGATACAAATAAGAAAAAGACAATCTGTGCTCTCAAGGAGCTTACAGTCTAATGGGGGAAGGCAACACACAAAGGAAGCTGCAAAAGGGAATGAGGTATAGAGGGTACATGATGGTGGTGAAGTAGAAGCCAAAGAGTACAGCTAGATGGCAAAAGAGCTGACAAAACTTAGGGGCCTTCTTTAAAGAGAGACTTTGGGAGCAGTATTTTTTTTGCTCCTCTCTCCAGCCCCTCAAACCAGAGGGACAGAACCAATGCTCTGGATCTTGTTATTTTTCAAGAATCACCAACTCAATGTCTGGGGTTACAAAATATGGAAAGTACAAGAGACTAAGTAACATCCATGCTAATCTCTGGGCATTCATTATAAATTACTAAAAATCCCTACTGAGATTGTTTTACTATCATTTGTATCTTCTAAAGTGCCATAAGGAAAAATTCTTCCGGTAAATTTAGGTGCTGCTCACTTGCATGATAGTTAACTTTCAAAACTATGGCTTCAAAATATTTATAACACAATCTATAATTCATGAATGGAGGCTTTCATCATATACATTTATCACTAAAATTATTTACAATTCTGCTTTTAACACAATGGCTCTGGGATACTTTTCAAAAAAAATTATAACATCTTCTGCATGAAAATTTTAAGTGGTTATGAAATGATATGACTAATGAGAACATATGACAAACACTTCCCCTGTCTCAAGATGGATGAGGGACAACAGGTACAGAATGCTGTATGTATTGTTAAAATCTTTCTGTTGTTTTTGCTTAATCATTTTTCTTTTGTTAAAACTCAGAGTTCAACATTTTGGGAGAAGAGGATAGACTGGGAAATGATTAATATAAAAAGAAGTCTCAAAACTTTAAAAAAATAATGTAAGCAACAATATCAGGGCTCAATACCTATCAAGTATTGAGGGAGGCACAGAATAATATATTTTTAGATGAATGGGGGAAATTTATCCTCTTTAAATTCTTCTAGTTACTTCCTCTTAAGATATATTTATCATTTGTCTTATCTTCTGTATCTTACTGAGTGTGTTTTGTTTGTCTGGACAACATATCTTCACTTTTTAAACTATTAAGTATGTTCAGGAATATTTGGGGTTGAATGGCAGATATTTTGTAAGATAACTGATATAACAACATGTAATACTGGAAATATTTTGTGCCTAAGCCTTCAAACTACATACAAGTGAGCTTGTTGCTGATCCCAAACTGAATCCTAAAAGAAATGATTCTCCAAAGGAACATAAGCCTCCTAAGGTCGGTGATGTTTTCATTTTCATCTTTGTATTCTGAGTGCCTAACATTGTACCTGGCCCACTGCAGGCACTTTAAGAACATTTGCTCAACTGAACCAAGTCATGAGAAACAAAGATGTGGTGACTAAAAACAGAGGATGTCAGGCAGTGTCATGGCCATTTCTGAAATTATGATCAAACTGGTAGAACAATGGAATACTGTAGATAGTTTCTCTGGACTTTGGCAGCATGTATGAAAAAGCAGCTTGTGAGATCCCCTTTTAAGATTACTCACAACATTCCTCACAACAACCCTGGGAAGTAGGTATGTATCTATATCCCTCAGGGAGTCTAATTGATTTGCAAATGGTCCACAGCTATAAACTGCTAAAGCCAGAATTCAAACGTAGGTCTGCCATATGAGTTTGCTGCTTGAAATAAGTGCTCTTGAAACTGTTCAAGTCTCATAATAAAAGCATGTATTGATATTTTCAATACACAAAATGAATTTAGACAACTAAAATGTTATCTAGAAATATATAAATTGTTAATGCATTCAGTAAATGTTGCAATGAAATACAAAGACATGCTTGTGAATTAAAATGTTAAAAAAAAATCAAAACCATGGCCTTGTGAGTGGAGAAAGGAGACTGACTGGAGAAATGCTGTGGGGATAGAACTAACAGGAATGACAAGTGACTGGACACAGGAAATGAGGGAGAGAGGAGAGTGTGGTATGACTACTTAAGGAGATTAATTTCTGCTTAAAGGAGAGAGGAATATAACATATATACAAATAAACAAACTGGGGGCAGGAGACAAGCACAAAAATCACATAATTTGAGAGTTGGAAAAGACCTCAGCAGCCATCTAATCCAACCCATACACTCAACTTTGGAGATTCTTAAGATCCATAAACTTGTTTTTTAAACATTGAACCTTGTTAAGATAAATTTTCAGCTGTGAGATCCAGTGGATGGAAGAATAACCGGGTAAATACGGGCTTTCTAATTCACTTGATTTCCTCTTGTCACCAGGCTTGGTTATTGTACTGGTCTAGTGGCATCCCTTGGGACCTCAGGCAACACAAAGCACTCACCTCATTGTACTCAAGGCTTTGATTCTGTGAACAATTCTCAGGAAGGTAGGGAAGCTTGGATAGGAAGATAGCCGCTGCTGATGTTAACAGCTGAAATGGCAGAATACATGTCGCTGCTTGTGGGAGACCTGTTCTTAATCCAACCAAGGCCTATGGACCAGGCCAGTGGGATCTCAGGACCGGGGCTTTGCTTTATTTAAAAGATATTTTGGTGATTCTATTTTATTATAAGCAGTTTCCTTTGCAATCTTATGAATTTTATTTTATGCCCTTAAAAACATTCTGAGAAGGAATCTTTAACACAAGGAAGGTTAAGAATGCCTATACTAAACCCAAGGATAACACACTCATTAAGTGTGGCTGCCTGGCTTCTGCCTAAAGATATCTCAGGAGGGGTAAGCCGTCACCTCTAGAGATAGCCTATTCCACTTGGGGATGGCTTGAATTGTTAAGGAAATTTCCTGATCTGAAGCCCAAAGTGGTCTCTGCAATTCCCACAGCCCCCAACTGCTCTAGGTTCAGCCCCTTGGGGCCAAACAGAGGCTATCAAATACTAGGAGACAGATATCAACTCCCCCTCCCCCAATTTCTATTCTCCAGGCTAAGCATTGCAGTTCCTTCAACCACACTTTCTACGATAGTGACTTATGGACACTCTCCAATTTATCACTGTCCAGAACTGCACACAAGACTCCAGGCAGGATCTCATGAAGCCACGTTACAATGGGACTGGTCCTTATTTCTGCAAGGTATGCTTTTCACAATGCAAGGCTGCTATATCATGCTGCCAATCCACACTGAGTTTGCAGTCCCACTAAGACATCTAGATTGTTTTAAGACAAACTGCTGTCTAACCATACCTCCTTCACCTTGTACTTGTGAGGTTGGGTTTTGGAATACAAGTAAATTTAATCTGTACTAAATATTATCTTATTAGACTCAGCCCAGTGCTCTAGTCCATCAAGACATTTGTACCCTGCCTTGTTACCTACTACATTATCTACCTATAGCTCTAAAATTTGATGTGCATGCCTGCTATTCCTTTATCCAAGTCACAGATAACAAATTTAAGCTGCAAATGGTCAGAACACAGCTCCATAGGGTATTCCACTGGAGAGCCACACTAACATTTTACATGCCCCTCCTCCTGGACACAATTTCCTCAGAGATCATGAGGATTTAGTTCTGCAAAGGCTACTAATCCACCTTCTCATTTTACAGATGAGAAAGAAGAGACCCAGTCACTTGTCCCAAGTCAAACAGGTGGTAACTGTCAGAGGTGGGAGCTGCACCCAGGTTCTCTGACTCCAAATCCACTGTTCTTTTCACTTCATTCCCCACTCTCCTCTGCAGCCTAGCCCCAAGCCCTGGGGCTCTTATTTCAATAAGGTCCAGCCATAATAAGTAAAGATCTCTACTAAGACACCATGCTAAGTATCAGGAATGGAAAGAAAAAGCAAAAACAAACAATCCCTGCCTACAGAGAGCTTACATTTCTAATTGGGGTGGGGAGGGAGAGGAGAGCATTTACATGGCACTATCCAAAGGGCAGCTAGGTGGTGCAATGGATAGAGCACCAGGCCTAGCATCAGGAAGACCCATCTTCCTGAGTTTAAATCTGACCTCACACCCTTACTAGGTGTATGACCCTAGGCAAGTCATTTAACCCTATTTGCCTCAGTTTCTTCATCTATAAAATGAGCTGTAGAAGGAAATGGCAAACCACTCCAGGATCTTTGCCAAAAAAACCCCAAATGGGGTCACAAAGAGTTGGACACATCTGAACAATAATGAAAGGTTTGCAATGCACGTTATAGATTAACTCATTTGATTCCCACAACAATCTTGTGAGGCAAATGCTTATATTATCCTCATTTTAGAGATGAGGAAACTGAGGCTGATGTAATTTGCCACGGGTCACACAGCTGGTAAGTATAAATCAGAACCTATAAGATAAATATAGAACAGATGGAAGGTAATCTTAGATGGGACAGCATTAACAGCTAGGGGAAGAAGGAAAGCCCTCATGGAGGGAGGACTTAAGGCATGTCTTAAAGGAAGACAAGGACTCTCAGGAATAGGTTGGGAGGAAAAACATTTGAGTATTGAGGAGTATCCAGTGAAAAGGCATAGGATGTTGTGAGTATGCTCGAGGCCATTTTGCTTCCTCTTTCCCAAACGTTTTCCCCCCACAGACTCTACTGTCACCTTGTAGCACATCCCCCATCTTTTCCAGTTCTGGAATTGTGTGAACCATGATCAATTCAACTCTGCCACCATTCCCATTTGCAATTCCTATTAAGTTTCTCCAGACCCTCACTCCCCATGAGTATGATGTCCCCCATTACAATGTAAAACTACTTGAGGTTAGGGGACTGGCTTTTTTTGCATCCTCAGGCTTAGCATGTAATAAGCTCTTAGTAAATGCTTTTTTCATTCACTGAACTATGCTACTCCTCAGCTTTGGGGAGATCTTCTTCTTGGCTCTTCTACCAGTATGACCAATAAGTCACCTCCTGCTTGAAAACCTTCAGGGAAGGATTAAAAGGGGAGGTAGCACCTGAGCTGAACCATGAAAGAATATAAAGACAGAACAGATAGAGTTGAAGAGAGAGTCAGTTATGCCAGACTAATCATATTTACGTTTTGGACAACATTATTAAGCTGGTAGATCACGTGAATGCTCTAAATACAGTTTTCCTAGATCTGACCAAAGTATTTTATGTCTTTGAAACTATTCCTAGAGAAAAGATGGAATGATATGGGCAGGATGTTCTACAAAAGGAAGATGAGAAATTGTTTAAATAGCTCAACCTAAAAAATAGTCATTAATGGCTTGATTTCAATGTGGAATGGTGTCTCTAGTAGAATGTCTCAGAGATTTTTTCTATTTAACACTTATGTAAATGATTTGGATAAAACAGATGGAATGCTTATAAGAAGGACAGCTAGCACACTAGATGAAAGAATTCAAAAAGAACAAAATAAGCTAAAACACTGAGCCAAATAAAATTGGTTTAATGTAGATTCATTTAAAATCTTATACTTGTATATAAAAAAATCAACTTCTCAAGTACAAAATGGGAGAGGCATGGCTAGGCGATAGCCTTGTTGTGCTTGACCATGGCTCACTGGCCTCAGGATACTTCATTCAGTTTTGTCGTTCAGTTGTGTCTGACTCTTCATGACCTCATATACCATGGCGCACAAGGCCCTTCTATCCTTCTCTATCTCTCAAAGTCTGTCCAAGTATATTGGCAATCAAAATGGGCTCTTAGCACTTAATTCAACCAAGTGCCTTTGAAAAATTTGGCCTTTGCTTCCTTTGATTAATTCGATGTCTTTTGTTGAGTCTTACTAGGTGCTAAGCCCCAGGCCCAAACCCCTATCTAATAGGTGCTATGCCTATGTGGGTGTGAATTGGTAACTAAGGTGGGGCTCCAGATGGGGCCAATGAAGGGAGGGCTAACTCCAGAGCTAATAGTAAAAGCTTAAGTTCTGGTTGCTCAGATGACATTTGATGATGGATAAAGAGTGCCTAAAAAGGGAAGACAGAGCTATTTGCTTAGGGCTCTCACTCTTGGTGGCAAGCTGATGTGGAGACTACAGGCAGCTGTAGTTAAGAGCCCTCCAGCTTGCCCGGATGTTGAGATTTGTTTAAACTCTGGTAACTATGAATTGGGATTTGAATTGGACAAGGTCTGTCTTTTGATGTTTGTAATTTGTTTTTATCTGCTCTGAAGTTCAGTGTGCTGGTTTTTTTCCCTGAACTGAATGAATGATATTTATATGCTGGATTAAAGTAAGATTGCTAACCCCTTAATGTTGCTTTCCTTAGTAAAGCAGATCGAAAGAACCTGGGCTTGTAGCATTCTGTGAGCTGGTTGTTGTTGGTTTTACAGCCCCACAGCAGCTGCTAGCTGGATTGTTGAAACACCAAGTTCATGTTCGTTGTTCCCATGACATGATCTATTTCACCCTCTTCCACCACCTTTTCCTTTTACCTTCAATCTTTCCCAATATCACTGTCTTTTCCAATGAGTCCTGTTTTCTTGTTATAGGGCCAAAGTATTTCAACTTCTGGTTCAATTTTTCACCTTCTAATGAATAGTCTGAATTAATTTAAGTATTGACTGATTTGATCTCTGTGCTGTCCAAGGGAGTCTCAAAGGTCTTCTCTAGCACTACATTCACAAGCAGCAATTCGGCAGCATTCATTTTCCTTATAGTCCAACTCTCATAGCCACTCATTGCTACTGGAAAAACGATAGCTTTGACTATACAAGACCTTTGTTGGCAAGGTGCTGTTTCTGCTTTTTATAAGGCTGAACAGATTTGCCATGGCTTTCCTTCCAAGAAATGTCTTTTAATTTCATGGCTGCAGTCACCATCTACAACCACCTTTGAACCTAAGAATATAAAATCTGGCAATGCTTCTATTTCTTCTCCCTCTATTTGCCAGGAAGTGATGGGACCAGTTGCTAAGATCTTAGGTTTTTGGGGTTTTTTGTGTTAAGTTTCCAGCCACCTTTTATATTCTCCTCTTTCACCTGCATCAAGAGGCTTCTTTATTCTTCTTAATTTTCTGCCATCAGAGTAGTATCATCTGCATATCTGAGATTGTTGAAATTTCTCCTGGCAACCTTAATTAATTAATTTTGATTTGTATAGCTTATCATTTCACATGATATGCTCTGAATATAAGGTAAAGAAATAAGGTGACAATATACAACCTTGTTGTACTCCTTTCCCAATCTTAAATAAAACAGTTGTTTCATGTTCAGTTCTAACTGATGCTTCTGGGCCCACATACAGGCTCCTCAGGAAACAAGAAAGATGATCTGGTACTCCACCTCTTTGAGAACTTGCCATGTTTTGTGGTGATCCACACAGTCATAGGCTTTAGTGTAGTCAATGAAGCAGAAGTAGATGTTTTTTCTGGAACTCCCTTGCTTCCTCTATAATCCTGAGAATGTTGGCAATTTGGTCTCTAGTTCCTCTGCCTCTGTGAAAACCAGCTGGCTCCCCTGGTAATTTTCTGTTCACATATTGCTGAAACTTAGCTTGGAGAATGTTAAGCATAACTTTGCTCATGTGTGAAATGAGCACAAGTGTTCAGTAAATTGACCTTTTCCAATTCAGTGGTCACTGTTGATTTTTTTTAATTCATTTATTTCATTTGCTGTTGAATTTTTCAAATTTGCTGGTATATTGGGTACATTCAGTTTTATTAGTCACAATTTAGGAAAAGTGTTAATGAGCTAGAGAGTGTCAAGAGAAATACAACCAGTACAATTAAAGACCTCAAACTCATGCCATATGAGATTATGCTGTGGAGGTGAGTGGGTGTAGGGAGAAATTGGGGGTGTGCATGGAGGGGGGTTGGGAGAGAACAATACAGAAAAGAAATGTTTAGTCTAGATAAGAGATTTAAGTGGAATATGAATGCTAACCTCATATAATTTAAGACCTGTTATGTGAAAGTAAGAATAGATTTGTTCTTCTTAGTCTTGGAGGGCAGAACAGAGAAAAATGGGCAGAAGTTGCCAATAAACAAATTTAGGTTTAATGCAAACAATTCCTAATGAGGAGAGCTTTCCAAAAGTAGAATGGGCTGTCTGGTACTCCTCCTCAAGTTTGGATGCTTACGTATTAGGTATTTTGCAGAGGTAGGTTCTTGTTCAGGTAGGAGTTTGAATTGAAGGCCACTGAAGTCCCATTCTAATTGCTCTGAAATTCCAGCTTGGTTGGAAAGAATAGCAAAGGGAGGCAATGTAAAATTAAACTGTAAAAGTAGGATGGTACCAGGTGTGGAAGGCCTAAAACACCAGTCTGAAGAGTTTGTTTTTGAGTCTTGAGGCTACAGGAAATCACTGAAGGTTTGTGAATAGAGGAGTAACATTGCTGAACACCTGCCGGAGGGACATGTCCCTAGCTGCAACACTCCCCAGTGTGCCTGAACCAGATTAAAATGTAATTGGGAAATATTTAACAACAACAACAAAAAATAACCCACAATAAAACATAGATAACATTACATTTTAAAACTAAGTCGATATGCTACCACAGGGATCCTCATGTACAGACTGTTTCTATTTGGATTTAACACCAGTGATGCAAAGAAGGGACTGGAGAAAGCTGAGAGGAGAAGAAGGGGGATATTTATGTTAAAACAATCTAAGCAAGTGGCAGTAAAGGCCTCAACTAGGGTAGTGGCAAAAAGCAGACAAGGTATTAAAGGAGTAGAACTGACATTATGTGCTACTGATTGTATTTGTGGGGAAGGGAAAGGAGGGAGAAATCACTGAAGTTGGTGAACTGAATAGCAACCAAAATAGAAGGAAGGAAATCTGGAGAAAGTGGGGGGAGGGGGCCTGAAAATACTGAGTTTCAACTCAAATGCTCAGAAACAAGCCCCTGAATAATGATTATACCGTAGAATCACTGCTACATTAGAATGAACTTTAAGTGGTAAAGCTGGTAGGATAACTACAGATTCAAAATTGTCTTAAAAAGTTTCAGATAATTAAATATGACATAACTTTGTTCCACATTCTACAGAAGTAATTCATAATAAAGGTAGAGTAAAGGGAAACATGAACTTTGGAAAAAGGGTAAGTCCTAAAGCAATGGAACATTATCAAGAAAAGTACTGTTAAGGAAAGCTCACAAATGAACTTTTACAATTTCTTCTTCCAGCTTTCAGTCCTATGGACCAAGAGATGCCAGCAAGTGGCACAACCACACACTGTCAAGAAGTCCTATATCCCATGACCAAGTGTACATGTATATATGCCTATAGAAACACCCACACACAAATGTAAATACATCAGCTGTTACAGGTAGCTACATTGAAATATTAGAATCAGTTGTCAGATTTGCCTTTGAGTATAGCATAATAATAAAAGGTCCCTTAACTTGTACTTATATGTGAAAGTAAACCAGGATGATTACAGATCTCCAGTTCGTGAGATTTCTGAATCAGTTTCAACTGAAGGAGGGAGAGCAAAGAAGTAAGTAGAGCATGAGAGCTGACATTCCGTTATTTAGGAGTTGTCATGTGAAAGAAGAGATAGTATTTATACACACATGTATACAAACACATATACATAAGTGTCTACACACATAGATGTAGGCTAAGGGACCTTTCTTTATCTCTTACGTCATAGTCAAATTAAAGGTAAATCTTACAACTAATTCTAACAGCTTAAGAAAACACTATTTTACTTCAGGCTGAAATATTGAAACTATTCCAAAATACTTCAAAGAAACTAACCAACAAGCCCCATCTGTAGCACTTAAGAGCTGTCTGTCTGCTAAATCCTCACTCTTGGTAATGGCTTATATTTTTGATCTGGTTCCAATCCAATACTTTGCCTTTATAGCTCTGGTCAAGGCAAACCCTTTCTTACATAGGCCAATACATATTTAAGTTAAAATATTACCTGCTTTACAGGAGTACTATTTATCTAATAGAAAAAAAATGAGAAGTGTTAAACAATCTAGCCCAAAAAAGAATTTAACCTCAGGCTACATTAACATAAATACAGTGTCCCAAAGAAGCAATAATAAGCCCAATAAATTCTGCACTGATCCGCTCACACCAGGAATATATCACTGTATAGTTCTAAGTGTCATACCTTAACAGGGATACTGACAAACTAAAATGCACACAGAGGAGGGTGACCAGGGCATTAGGAGATATGGACATCCTGTCACATAAGGAACAAGAAAAGAAATAGAGCGTTTTATCCTGCAAAGCAAAAGATATAAAAGGATGTGGTCCTTGAAGACAACTACCTGAAATAATTAAGTCCAAGAGGAAATTTAAATATTACTCTGAAAGGGAGGATTAAGACTAATACCTATTGGTCATAGAGTGACAGACTGTGAGTCAGAAAAAGAAAAAAGAAATCTTTTTTTTTAACAAATGAGAGCTGTTAAAAATTAAATAGGCTGTGTTCTTTGGCAGTAGAGTCTCTGTGCTGCCAAGTATAACACAGAGAGTACTTTGAAAACTGGGTAGGAGGTTAGGATAAATGACCTCTATGGTCCCTTCTGACTCTAACATTATATGATTTTGATAAATGAGTGATTAGGCTCATCCTAATACTTTCCATCTATCTGGCCACATCACACTTATATTCAAAGCACACTTACTTTTTTTTTTACCAGCACATAGGAGATTCTTACGGTTGCCCTGGAAGCAAGGAGGAGGCAAGCACATGCTTCTCTGGCAAGGTCTAGGTTAGTCCAAGATTATGGAAATGAGGGTGAGGTGGTATGTGTGAAAGCAACTGCTCATTAATAAAGCAGTTGTGTAGTTAAAAAGATTATATGAAAACTATTCAACAAAGGTACGTCAATTATCTAGCTTGAAATCTTGTCATCTGTCATTTCTTTCTTTTTTTTAATATTTTTTTTATTTTTAGTTTACCACACGCGGTTCTACATAATTTTGAGTTCCAGATTTTCTCCCCTCCTTCCCCCCTCCCTCCCCAAGACGGCATGGAAGCTCATATAACTACCATGTATAACTTCGCATTGAATTAATTTATACACTAGTCAAGTTGTGGAGAAGAATTATGACCAATGGAATGAGTCATGAGAAAGAAGAGACAGAACCAAAAAAAAAAAAACCCCAAGAACAAAAACAAAAGGGAAGAAAAAAGGCAAGCATGTAGTGTGCCTCAATCTACATTCAAACTTCACAGTTCTTTCTCTGGATGAAGATAGCATTCTCCATCGTGAGTCCCCTGCAGTTGTCCTTGCACCTTGCGTCGCTGAGAAGAGCGAAGTCTCTCAGGGTTGGTCCTCACGGAATCCATATATCTGTGGTTGTGTACAATGTTCTCCTGGCTCTGCTCCGCTCACTCAGCATTATGTAGTGTAGGTTTTTCCAGGTTGTTACGAAGTTCGTATCATCCCCATTTCTTATGGCACAATAGTATTCCATTACCTTCATATACCACAGCTTGTTCAGCCATTCCCCAATTGATGGGCATCCCTTTGATTTACAATTCTTGGCTACCACAAAGAAATCCACTATAAATATCCTTGTACATATGGGTCCCTTTCCCTCTTGTGTGATTTCTTTGGAATACAACCCTGGAAGTGGTATCGCTCGGTCAAAGGGTATTAACATTCCTATGGCCCTTTGGGCATAGTTCCAAATTACTCTCCAAAATGGCTGGATCATCTCACAAATCCACCAGCAATGTAACAATGTTCCAATTTTCCCACATCCTCTCCAGCATTTGTCATCCTCCTGCTTTGTTATTTTAGCCAAATCTTACAGGAGAGATGTGGTATCTGAGAGTTGTTCTGATTTGCATTTCTCTAATCAGTAGTGATCCAGAGCATTTTTTCATATGCCTATAGATAGCTTTAATTTCTTCCTCTGAAAACTGCCTGTTCATATCCTTTGACCATCTCTCAATTGGGGAATGGATTGAATTCCTATATATTTGGCTCAGTTCCCTGTATATTTTAGAAATGAGGCCTTTATCAGAGATACTAGTTGCAAAGATTTTCTCCCGATTTTCTGCTTCCCTCCTAATTTTTGTTGCATTGGCTTTTTTTGTACAAAAACCTTTCAATTTAACATAATCAAAATTACCCATTTTGCATTTTGCAATGCTCTCTATCACTTTTTGGGTCATGAATTCTTTTCTTTTCCATAAATCTGATAAGTAAAGTATTCCTTGCTCTCCCAAATTACTTATAGTATCAGCCTTTACTGCTAGATCATGAACACATTTTGACTTTATTCTGGTATATGGTGTAAGATATTGGTCTATGCCCAGTTTATGCCCTACCATTTTCCAATTTTCCCAGCAGTTTTTGTGAAATAGTGAATTCTTGGCCCACAAGCTAGCCTCTTTGGGTTTATCAAAGAGTAGATTGCTATAGTTGTTGACTTCTCCATCTTGTGTCCCTATCCTATTCCACTAATCCACACCCCTGTTTCTTAGCCAGTACCAGGTAGTTTTGATGACTGCTGCTTTGTAGTACAGTTTAATAACTGGCATGGCCAGGCCACCTTCTCTAGCATTTCTTTTCATTAATACCCTAGATATTCTAGACCTCTTGTTTTTCCATATGAATTTTGTTATTATTTTGTCCAGCTCAGTAAAATAGTTTTTTGGTAGTTCAATTGGTATGGCACTGAATAGATAGATTAATTTAGGTAAAATTGTCACTTTTATTATATTAGCTCAGCCTAACCATGAGCATCTGATATTTTTCCATTTATTTAGATCTGACTTGATTCGCGTGAAAAGTGTGTCAGTTATGTTCATATAGGCCCTGGGTTTGTCTTCGCAAACAGACTCCCAAATATTTTATAGTGTCTACAGTAACTTTGAATGGAATTTCTCTTTCTATCTCTTGCTGTTAGGCTTTGTCAGTAATGTATAGGAATGCTGAGGATTTATGTGATTTTATTTTATAACCTGCAACTTTGCTAAAGTTGTTTATTATTTCAAGTAGTTTTTTACTTGATTCTCTAGGATTCTCTAAAGACATCATCATATCATCTGCAAAAAGTGATAATTTAGTTTCTTCTTTTCCTAATCTAATTCCTTCAATTTCTTTTTCTTCTCTTATTGCTACAGCTAACGTTTCTAGTACCAAATTGAATAATAGGGGTGATAATGGACATCCTTGTTTCCCCCCTGATCTTATTGGGAATGCATCTAGCTTATCTCCATTACAAATAATGCTTGTCGATGGTTTTAGGTAGATGCTATTTATAATTTTAAGGAAGGTTCCACTTATTCCTATGCTTTCTAGTGTTTTTAATAGGAATGGGTGTTGTACTTTGTCAAAGGCTTTTTCTGCGTCTATTGAGATGATCATATGGTTTCTGCTAGTTTTGTTGTTGATATGGTCAATTATGCTAATAGTTTTCCTAATATTGAACCAGCCTTGCATTCCTGGAATAAATCCTACCTGTTCGTAGTGGATTATTCTCGTGATGAGTTGCTGCAATCTTTTTGCTAATGTTTTATTTAAAATTTTTGCATCAATATTCGTTAGAGAAATTGGTCTGTAAGTTTCTTTCTCTGTTTTGACTCTACCTGCTTTGGGTATTAGTACCATATTTGTGTCATCAAAAGAATTTGGTAGGACTCCTTCTTCACCTATTTTCCCAAATAGTCTACAAAGTATTGGAATTAGTTGTTCTTTAAATGTTTGATAGAATTCACATGTAAAACCATCTGGCCCTGGAGATTTTTTCCTAGGGAGTTCATTGATGGCATGCTCAATTTCTTTTTCTGAGATGGGGTTATTTAGAAATTTGACTTCCTTTTCTGTTAATGTGGGCAGTTTATGTTTTTGTAGATATTCATCCATATCTCTAAGGTTGTCAAATTTATGGGCATACAGTTGGGCAAAATAATTCCTAATTATTGTTTTGATTTCCTCTTCATTAGAGGTGACCTCACCCTTTTCATTTTTGATACTGGTAATTTGATTTTCTTCTTTCTTTTTTTTATTCAAATTGGCCAAAGGTTTATCAATTTTATTGGTTTTTTCATAAAACCAGCTCTTTGTTTTATTCATTAATTCAATAGTTTTATTGGTTTCAATTTTATTAATCTCTCCTTTGATTTTAAGTATTTCTAATTTGGTATTTAATTGGGGGTTTTCAATTTGCTCTTTTTCTAGCTTCTTCAGCTGTATGCCCAGATCATTGATCTCCTTTTCCCCTATTTTACTCATGTAAGCATTTAGGGATATGAAACTTCCCCTAAGAACTGCTTTTGCTGCATCCCATCAGTTTTGGTATGTTGTTTCATTATTGTCATTCTCTTGAATGAAGTTATTAATTGTTTCTCTGATTTGGTTTTTGGCCCACTCATTCTTTAGAATTAGATTATTTAGTTTCCAATTAGTTTTTAGCTTATTTTTCCATGGTTCTTTATTAAAAATGATTCTTATTGCATCATGATCTGAAAAGGATGCTTTGACTACTTTGGCCTTTCTGCGCTGGATTGTGAGGTTTTTATGCCCTAGTACATGGTCAATTTTTGAGTATGTGCCATGTACCGCTGAGAAGAAAGTATATTCCTTTTTATCCCCATTCAGTTTTCTCCAGAGGTCTATCATATCTGCTTTTCTAAAATTCTGTTTACCTCCTTAACTTTTTTCTTATTTATTTTGAGGTTAGATTTATCAAGTTCAGAAAGGGGGAGGTTGAGGTCTCCCAATATTATAGTTTTGCTGTCTATTTCTTCCTGTAACTCCCTTAACCTCTCCTCTAAGAATTTGTATGCCTTACCACTTGGTGCGTATATGTTAAGCAATGATATTGCTTTATTGTTTATGGTGCCTTTTAGCAGCATATAATGTCCTTCCTTATCTCTTTTAATTAAATCTATCTTTACTTTTGCTTTGTCTGAGATTAGGATTGCTACACCTGCTTTTTTTACTTTACCTGAGGCACAGTAAATTTTACTCCAGCCTTTTACCTTGACCCTATGTGTATCCCTCTGTTTCAAATGCGTTTCTTGTAAACAGCATATTGTAGGATTGTGGTTTGTAATCCATTCTGCTATCCGCTTCTGTTTTGTGAGAGTGTTCATCCCCTTCATGTTCAGAGTTATGATTTCTATCTGTGTCTTCTTCTCCATACCAGTTCCCCCTGTTTATGCTTTTATTTCTCCCTTTTCTCTTCTCCTCCTCAACAAAATTTTGCTTTTGACCACCACCTTCCTCATTTTACCCTCCCTCTTTATTCCCCTCCCTTATCCTACCATTTCCCACTTGCTACTTCTCCCCTCCCTTCTGACCACCCCCCTCCCTTTTTTCCCCCCTTCCCCTCCTACTTCCCGTAGGACAAGTTAGATTTCTAAACTTATCAGGGTATGTTATTCCCTTCTTGATCTAGATCAGATGACACTAAAGCTCAAATACTGCTCTTCTCCCTCCCTTCTTTCCCTCTACTATAATATGTTTTTGTGCCACTTCATTTGGTGTAATTTACCCTTTTCTACTACCTCCTTACCTCCTCTCTCATAGCCCTCCCTTTATATCTCTTACTTATATTTTTTATCTTTACATCAATTAATTTATACAGGCATTCACAACCTATGTATATCCCTTTCAATTGTCATAATAGCTGTACCATTCTCAAGACTGACATATATACGTGTATATATATATATATATATATATATATATATATATATATACACACACATATAAAACATACATAAGATTATATAATCCCACATACAGATGTAAACATCCTGCCCTTATTGGTTAATAAGGTTTGTGGGGTTTTTCCCCCTAGTTACCTTTTTATGTCTCTCTTGAGTTTTGTATTTGGAGATCAAATTTTCCATTGAGTTCTGGCCTTTTCATCAGGAAGGTCTGGAATTCCCTTATTTCATTGAATGTCCATCTCCTTGCCTGAAAAATTATGCTTAGTTTTGCTGCATAGTTGATCCTTGGTTGTAGTCCCAGCTCCTTTGCCCTTCGGAATATCATAATCCAATTTCTCCTGTCTTTTAATGTGGAAGCTGAGAGATCCTGTGTGATCCTGACTGTAGTTCCACGATATGTGAATTTCTTCTTTTTGGCTGCTTGCAGTATTTTCTCCTTGAGTTTATAGTTCTGAAACTTGGCTATAATATTTTTTGGTGTTTTCAGTTTGGGATGTCTTTCAGGGGGTGATCGGTGAATTCTTTCAATGACTATTTTGCCCTCAGGTTCTAGGACCTCTGGGCAGTTGTCTTTGATAATTTCTTCGAAGATAGTGTCAAGGCTCCTTTTTTCATCATGGATTTCTGGTAGACCAATAACTCTTAAATTGTCTCTCCTGGATCTATTTTCCAGGTCAGTTGTTTTCCCAATCAGGTATTTCACATTTTTTCTATTTTTTCATTCTTAACGTTTTGCTTTACTACTTCTTGGTGCCTCATAGATTCATTAGCTTCCACTTGCTGAACTCTAATTTTTAATGAGTTAGTGTTTTCATTTTGCTTTTGAGTCTCCTTTTCCAATTGGTTGATTTTGCCTCTCAGGGTGTCATTTTCTCTCTCTAGATTCTGAATCTCCATAGCCATTTCGCCAATCTTATTCTTTAGGGACTTTTCCATTTTTTCCATGTTTTTTTTTGCCTCCCTAATTTGGTTTATAAAATCCTCCTTTAGCTCTTCCAGCAATGCTTTTTGGGCTGGAGACCAGTTCACATCACCTTTTGAGCTATCAGACACATCTATAGTGTCATTACTGTCCTCTTCCATATTGGTATTTTGATCCTGCCTGTCTCCATAAAAAGTATCTATAGTCCTCGGGTTGGTTTTTTTTTTTTTTTTTTTTTTTTTTTTTTTTTTTTTTTTGCGTTCTTCATGTTGGTTTGCCTTTTCCTGGGTTTACAACAAATTTCTGCCTTTGGGGCTCAGGGATCTCTGTCCCAGCTTTCTTATTCTGGGGATTGTGAGTCTAGAATTATAGCCTTCAGTTTCCTGAGGTGTGGGGGAGGGGTCTGGCTCCCTGGCATCTCACTCCCTGTGGGTGCTCTCCAGCACTTGCTTTTCAGCAATGGTCTCAGCTGTTTGTTGTTTGAGCTGATGTCTGGCACTTCCACTGGGGGAGCAAGATTACTTCTGGGCTCCTGGCGCTGACCCCTGGCGACTCTGTCCCACTGGGACTAATGCACTTGTACTATTTGACCACTGAAGCCCCACTTCTTCCTCCTCTGTTCCAGCGTTCTTTTTGTTTATTATTTTTCCCGAGGAATTCTCTGGGTGAGGGGGGGAGGGATTAGAGCCGTTTACCTGGACATTATGTCTCCAGGAAGTTCGAGAATCCGAGTTTCTGGGCTGCAAGCCTCAGGAGTTGGTATTTCGTGGCCGGTGGTGTTGCGCTGCCTCTCCTCGCTTCCACAGACTGCCGTCCTGCGTTGGGAGTCCTGGGGATCTCCACTGGTTTCAGGCGCCCAGATTTCTCCCAGCCTGTCTCCCACGTGGATTTTCTGGCCAGCCGCCTCCGCTTTGGTCTGGAGCAGCTCCGCAGGCCACACTCCGAGCCTTCTCCGAGCCTACAGATTCGTGCCTTCGGTCCTTCAGACTCTCCTGGCTCAGAAATCCACCCCACGCAGACTGTTCGCGGTTTCTGACTCTCTCAAATCTGCTCAAATTCACTTTTTTGTGGGAATCTGACAAACCTTGTGAGAGAGCTCCGGTAAGATGCTACCTTCATGCGGCCATCTTGGCTCCGCCCCCTGTCATTTCTAACAATAACAAAATAAGGCCTTTACAAGAATGCAGACATAGTTTCTTCTATTGACACTCAGAATTTTCTCATTTCACTTAAGAACAGGAAATAAAATATGTGAAATATCTGTACATTTTCTGACTTTCCCAAATCTTGAGGCAGATAGGCAATTTGCCACAGGTTCACAGATCCAAGCTAACTCCAAAAATTAGAGAAATCGTATCATTAAAAAAAAGAATTAGGATCTAGATGGGGACTGGGCCTGTGATTTCATGGGTACAGGAAACATCCAAAAAGCAAGATTCCTTCTCCTACCGATGCACATCAGCACCTTCCACTGCAGTTTTCTAGTCTCCCAGAGCATGGATTCTTAAACTTTTTCCACTTGAGACCCATTTTCTCCTTTCAGTATCTTTTCCTGGCATTGCTTGGCCTGAGGGCATTTGCAGTGTAAAGGGGATGCTTTGTGTTCAGAACCAAGGCTGCAGGGAGGTAGCCCGATGCAATACAGGCAAATGCTGCCAGAAACACCTTGGATTCATTACTTATGTGATTTTTAATTAAATTTTGGTCGTTGTGCGTTCAGAAACAGTTTTACTGCTGCCAAATGTTTCTGGACCCACAGTTTAAGAAGTGCTGTTCTAGAGTAGAGAAAGGGGGCGACTCCCCCAGGAACTCATAGCCAGGCTGTCAGAGGTGACAATTTAACTCCAGGCTTCCTGGAGATGAGGTCTGCTCTCTATCTCCTATGGCACAGTAGCCTCTTGGCTGAGGAAAGAATAATGCTGCTAGTTCAAATGGGTACTGTGTATACCACATATGAGAACTGTATTTCAAATTTTTCAAGTCATATTTCTGAAATTCTTTCCACTGGCATTGAGAACCTGTTTCTCTTCCACCTAAGTCATCTTCAGAATTCTTTTCAAGCAGCACTACTTCCTTCTCTTCCTACTGTCTCCATTGTGAGGGTAGTCCCTAAAGGTCTTAACTGAGGATTGCAGGACACTGAGAACTTGAATGGGAAAAAATCAAATATTTGTTTCAATATCATAAGTTTCCTTTGAATTTTATTTCATGCATCTAAAAGTATTATTCTGAGAAGGGTACATGGGATTCACCAAACTGCCAAAGGGGTCCATGAGACAAAAAAAGTTGAGAATCCTTATTCAAAAGCATAGTCCTTGTAGCCCTCTGGCTCTTTTCTCTTTATATTCTCTTTCTAGAAAATTTTTTCTACTCTCACTGATTCGACAATATCACATTTTGCAAAAATAACTGCCAAATATATACATTTCCTGAATATCAATTTCAAGTTCTGAAGGTGTAGTAAATATCCTAGCATCTCAAATTCGATAAATCAAGGCAAATTCTTCATCTTCCCTACCCAATTTATAATCATTCGGAAAAAATCTTTATCAGGCCAGGCCTAAAAAAAGTCAGCTAGCCATGCCTCTACTTACTAATTTGGGGTTTGCTTTCCATAGTAATTCACATTTTACTAAAAAAAATTGAATATAATATAAAATGGAAAGTGAGGATTATTTCATTTTTGTCTACCTCAATGCCTAATACACAGTAGATGTTGAATATTTGCTAAAATAGCCTAACTGAATATGTTTCTCTGCGAGGATATTGTAGTATAATACTCTTTTATATTAATTTCATGAATAGTCAGTCATTAAACATTTATTAAGTGCCTACTATCTGCCAGGCACTGTGCTAAACTCTAGGGGACATTAAGAGAGGCCAGATAGTCACTGCTCTTGAACAGCTCACAATCTAATGGAAAAGACAACAAGCAAACACACACTTAGAAGCAAGCTATATACCACATAAATGAAAATAATGAACAGGGGAAGGAATTAAAATTAAGAGAGCTTCCTGCAAAAGGTAAGTTTTTGGCTGGGACTTAAAGAAGCAAGGGAATCCGGGAGGCAGAAATGAGGAGGAATGAAATTCCAGGCATTGGGAACAGCCAGAGAAAATGCCCAGACCCAAGAGATGGAGTAACATTAGTACAAAGAAGAAATAGCTCACTCCCTCTCACCAAAAAGACTGGACAAGAGGCAGGACTGAACATTTCTTACAGGCCTCACAATATTTTTTTACAAATTCAAAGCTTAAAATACATAAAGAACACATCAAAGTTAACTTGATTGCTACCTATAAGTATATGATGAAAAAAAACTCTTTTCTACCCTAAATCTGCATCATCCTGGATCTTGGCCTAGGCAATTTCCAAGTACGGAAGGTCAGGAAGGAGAAATCAGTGACACCTGAATTCCCAATTAGTAGGATTTTTAGGCAAAAGGAAAAAAATCTTTTTACAATTATGTTTTTAGTTATCTAAGGCAAAAATAGCCTGCACTTTGAGTGGTAACTGATCACCTAATGTTTCCTCTTAGCTATTCCAAAGAGAATACGGTGTAACACCATACTTAATATCAATATTCATAA
This sequence comes from Trichosurus vulpecula, assembly GCF_011100635.1. NCBI lineage: Eukaryota > Metazoa > Chordata > Mammalia > Diprotodontia > Phalangeridae > Trichosurus > Trichosurus vulpecula. Next base: position 703,056 of record NW_023494381.1, read on the forward strand.
GATCTAGAATGACAATGATGGTTAGTTGATTTGGCCAGAAACAAATATCCTTTGTTGGCCAACATTCTGGATATGGGTCTCTTGGAATTTAGTAAGGTTGGTCCACCAATGACAGAGTCCAGTGCTGGGCCTGCACTCAAAGCCTCTCCAGGCTGGTTAGGACCACTCAAGCTTACAGTCTGTGGATATAAATTTCAAGAACTGAGGGTCACTGTAACATCCCAGAGCTTTCAGTGCTAGTCATCTGCTGCTGCTTTTAAAAAATTAACACATGTGATACCCATGATATGTCTCAAATTTAGCTGCCCCAAACATGGAGATTCATATTAAGAAAGAATGGCTAAAAGCCTCCTATCTATATACAAAAACAAATATACATGAGACTACAATCCATCCTTGAGTTCATGAAAACCACAGTGAGATATGACACAAGTTCATCTTAGAACTCACCTAAAATTCTTGCAAATATGCTTTGATAAAGCAGCTGAGGTATAAATTCTGGCCAGGTAACCCTCATGATATCTGTGCATGAGAAAAGGAGCCTTATAACAAGTCAGTAAGAAACAAGAAATCAAAGAATTGTTGACTGATTCAGTGATTTAAAGGTAGTACTTAACAAAATGTTTCTTATTACGTACAATCTATTAGCACCTTGGCACTTCTAAGACCTGCTGGCTCTGGAGTTAAAGGGCCTTAAGTTTAAATCCTTCCCTTGATGCTTTCTACCTATCTGATCTCCACTATTTATGGGGTGCTGAATATTGCTGGGGAAAGGAATGAAATTGTGCTGACTCATATAAATCTATGGGACGTAATATCAATAGGGCTCTAAATTGCAGAAAGGCAATCCCTGACTCACTCCAGAGGCTACTCATCCCTCCTCAAGCTTTCAAGGGCATTACCTTCTGCATCCCCTCAGGGAAGGACCTCCCCTCATACTTCACTGAAAAAACTGAAGCTTTTCACCGAGAATTCCCTCTTCTTCCCTCCTCCTCACTTCACATCACTCAAGCATGTTCCTCCATTATGTTCTCCTTCACCTCTGACTCTCATGAAGAGGTGGGCCTTCTCCTCACCAAGGCAAACCCCTCGACATGCATCCCTGATCCCATCCTATCTTCTCTCCTGCAGACTGTCCTATTTTCCCTGATCTTTCATTAATCTTCACTTTCTCCCTCCTTATCCACTGGTTCTTTCCCTATTACCTACAAACACACTCATGTCTCCTCCATCTCTAAAAAATTCTCACTTGATCCTACCATTTCTGCTAGCTCTCACCCTATATCTCTCTTTGAAACAATACTTGGGAAAACTACTCTCTCCACTTCTACTCCACTGACCACTTCATTCAACTGAAACTGCTCCTTCCATAATCACAAATGACATCTTATTTGCCAAATCGACTAGCTTTTTCTCTATCCTTACCATTCTTGACCTCAGCAGCAATTGATACTGTTAAGCACTCTCTTCTCCTGGATGGTCTGTTCTAGGTTTTCATGACACTCTTCTCTCCTGCCTTCCTTACCTGTCTGACCATTCCATATCAGTGTTCTTTGCCAATTCTTCATCCAGGCCACATCCCAGTTAACTGAAGTTGTCCTTGGCCCTCTTCTCTCCTCTTTATACATTCTGTCTGATGGTGATCTCATTAGCTCTCATGAGTTATCACCTCTATGCAAATGATCCCCAGATCTTTATATCCCCAGGCCTGTCTCTCCAGACCTCCAGGCTCACATCACAAATTGCCTTAGACACCTCGAACTCAACCTGTCCAAAACCAAACTCATTATCTTCCCCTCACCCCCAATCCTTACCTCTTCCAAGATTCCCTATTAACAAAGGCATCATCGTACTACCAGCCACCCAGACTAGCAACCTAGGTGTCATCCTTCATCCCTCTCTCATACACTTATTCCACATATCCAATACATTACCAAGTCTGTCATTTCTACCTTCACAATATCTCTCTAATACATTGTGGTTCTACTTACAGAACCAGTGTTCTAAGCTACAGCAACAGCCTTCTGGTTAATCTCCCTGCCTCAAGTCTCTCCCCATTCTACTTGATTCTCTACTAGGCTGCCAAGGCAACAAGCATTTATGAAGGCCTTGCTATGTGACAAGCACTGTGCTAAGAACTGGGGGACACAAAGAAAAGTAAAAAAAAAAGACAGGAACTATTTTCCCCAGGACTTAACACAGTGCCTGGCACATAGTTAAAAGTGCCTTTTAAAAATGCTTGTGACAGACTGCCTGACTTTGGGCAAACCATTTAAACCTCCCATGCTTTGGTTTTCTCATCTGTAAAATCAAGGTGTTGGTATAGATGGCTTCTGGAATCTCCAGGTCTGCATCCTATTAACTGAACTCAGATCATTTGTGTCAATGCTCTATAACATTGTGCCTAAAAAGCATGTCCAGGAAATGCCATGATTTCACTTGCCTTCTCTTCTCCAGGGACCCTCAATAGTTTTGTTTTTATTTTTTTTAAACAAGTGCCTGTCATGTATTTTGGACAGTACTACCTGCTCTGGATTGAAAGACAAAAATGAAACAGTCCCTACCTGAATGGTTTATGCTCCATTAGAGGGAAACAACATTGACACACATAAGTAAATACCACATAAGGGGGTGGGGGAATCACACAAGGAAAATGATGCTGGCCACTCAGTACCTGGTAGAAGAGGTGGCACTGGAGTTAAGCTTGGAGTGGGGAGCTAGAAGTTCTATATGGCAATAGGTGAAGAGGAAATTCATTTCTAACATGGTGGACAAGAAAAAAGAGACAGATGGTCATAGAGTGGGAATAAGTTGTCTAGTATGGTCAGTATGTAGAGAAACTTTCACTAAGCCTAGAAAAGCAGCCTGGAGGCACAATGTGAAGGATTTTAGAAACCAAACAGAGAGATTTGTATTTTATCACAGAGGTAATAGGAAGCCATTGGAGCATCTTGCACTGGGGAATGACATAGTCAGTCCTGTGCTTTAAGAAAATCAATTTGGCAGTAATATGGAAGATGGATTCTAAAGGAGAGAGAAAACAACTAGGCAGCTACAGTCCATGAGAGATATAATAAGTGCCTGTACTAGAGTTACAGCTGTAAGTGGAAAAAATAGGACAAAGCAAGAAATGTAGAGGAGGTAGAATAGACAAGATCTAGCAACTAACTGTATTAGGGGAAGGTGAGAGAAAAGAGTTGAGGATGACTGCAAAGTTGTGAAACTGGGTGACTGGAAGAATAGTGGTGCCTTAATCCGAAATAAAGGAGTTAGGGAAAAGGCGGTGGCTTTTGAAGAAAATATAACAAGTTCTGCTTTGGACATGTTGAGTTGAATATGCCTGCAAGACATTGAGTTGGAAAATGTCCAATAAGGAGTTGGGGGTGCTTGGTTTGCATCTCTGCAGAGAGCTTAGGGCTGCATATATAAAGGTGGAACTCATGTGCTTAAAGATTATAATGGAACCAAGGGGAGCTGATGAGGTCACCTAAAGAAGCAAGGAGGGGAGAAAAGAAGCCCTATGACAGGGCCTGGGGGTAGGATATGGATGATGGATGATGGGCCAGGACAGAAGACTGAGGAGGGCCTAGACAGGCATGAGAACTGTCAGGAGAGATCCATATGCAGGAGAAAGGGGTCAGTAATGTCAAATGCTGCAGAAAAGTCAAGAAAGAGGAGGACCATGAGAAGGTCAGCTGATTTGGCAATTAAAAGATCATTGATAACTTTGAAGAGCAATTTCAGCTGAGTGATAAGTTTGATAGTCAGATTGAGAAATGAAAGTATTTTCTACAAGGTTAGCCAAGAACAAGAAAAAAGATACAGCTTGAGGGGATGGTAAGGTCAAGTAAAGGCTTTTAAAGACTAAGGGAGACAGGGACATTATTTATGGGCAATAGGGAAGGAGCCAGTAGATAAGGAGAGATTGCAGAGGCAAGCCTGTTACCTGCATCTTCCACATACCTTAAACATCCTTCGTATAAATACTTGAAACTCACCTCCCTATGGAACTCCTTGCTGCTGCTACTATAGATACCCAAGATCCCTATCTCCAATAAAAGCCCCAAGACCTTACTTAGGCCCTTTTCTTCCCTTCCTACCACACTTAGGAACACTCAGTCCTCTTGTATTCTCCCCTCTTTGCTGACTGAATTCCTGTTGCCTCATTTTACTTACTGTCACTAATTTAACAATATTACTCCTCTGCAAAAATAACTAATAGACCTCTCTTGAATTCCAGTCCCAAATTCTGAAGGCCTGTTACTGAGTAAAGAGAAAGAAGTAGTCCCTGTATCTACAATGAGGACAATATCAAGAAATGTGGTCTTCAGGGTCTTAAGTTGGTCTTTAGAATATTTTCCTGTCTAAGTGATATTATAAACGGTCATCAGATACTAGTAGTATGTGTACATTATGGGTTAAATGGGCATTTGTAAGCTTTCCTGGAAACTTAAATCACCACTTACAAACTTTCTGTGGGGGAAAATTACTTACAAGCAACTAAAGTAAACATTAGAACAGAACCCATAAGTTAGGAACTGTACAAACTTACAGTAAGTATGAAAAATCAGTCCTTTTCACAAGGCTTGGAGACCTGAATTATAAACTTCATACAATGGAGGTTTTCCAATTTTTTAACCATACTACCCATTCAAATTATTATCACAGTGGACTTTAAAAAAATTAATACATGCTCTTTAGTATCAAAAAGGATGGGTAGGAACATTTTTCAGTTTAGGGAGGCAGGAAACAAATATAAATTGGACATGAAACAAATCATTTCCATTTAACCACTCTCTAGTATGCATTAAAATAAAAATACATCATCTTTCATCACTTTAAGCAAACCTAACCTGTCACTTCCTGATCTACACAAAATACAAATATCAGATATAGAAGTGAAGAAAAATCCTGCATGCAGCTGGTTCAACACTTACTTTGCCTCTAAAAAACGTTAAGGCACTAAAAATTCCCAATACACTGATATTTCAATATTCCACTTTATCTTAGTATAGGAAAGGCAGTGTTGTGAATTTACCTAAAATTTCAATTATAGTACCTAAAAATAGCTAGTCCCAACTCAACTGGGTAGATATTAACATGTGGCCAAGTCTTATCCCTGAACTTTTCAGTTAGGGTGCACTGGACTCTACAATACAGCCCCCCGTAAAGCTCCCATTAAAAAAAGCCTGGCTCCTCCATTAGACTTCTAAGTTTCCACTATGAAAATATGAGACATTTTATGTTTGATGCAGCTATTTTAGACAAAATATAATTTTATGACTCACTGTTTCCCAAGCTTCCTAAAAATGGCACATTTCCAGATTGTTCAACGTTCAACAAGTAAAGTTGTTATGCCCTAGATTGCTAACAATTGTCTATCATTACCATCTGTCATTACCACCTTTTTTGTGAGTTATGGGAAACAAGGTGATAGGCAATCTAATTCCTTGTGGATAAGTGTCCATATCCATCATTACAACTGCTGCTAATTTGTACTCTCCACAGAAATCTTCACAAAGGGATTCCACACGTACATAGCCCTTATGTCAAATAAGACACATGCTTTTAAAACTAATAAGTGATAGGGTGCTTGTTCTTGGACCCTAATTCTAACAGCCTCTGCTTGGGTGCCTGTGCCTGAACCCCAATTCCAAAACCACATCCAGTTCTAAAATCACATCTCTCCCTAGCCTCAAAATACTGTCTCTCTAGTTCAAGGGCAGCATGCCCCAGCAACACATGTATCCATACTCCTTCCATAGTAGGCAGCCCTGTGTACTGCTAATTGGCTGTGCACTGGGTCATGACAATATTTACTACTTACTGACCTTATTGATATGTATCCTAGATATAGTCAAATGTACACTCTCTTACATTTGTTTTGTCTAACAAGACATTTGATGATGGCCACCTAGATATTCCCAGTCAGCCCTGACTGATAGTTAACGTAGTGACATTTCACAGTCAAAATCACACCTCTAGGTTGCTCCCACCTTGGGCTATTTCCCAGTGAACTCTGGGTAAGACGCCTCCGCAGTAGATACAAAAAGTGCATGTTCCTTTAAAAACTGACCACTCCTTAACCACTCCCTAATCCCACCCCAAAACACCTAATTGACATGTTTCACCCCTAAATCTTGTATTTAAGCTTTCCCTGCACCCCTCTAAGGTTGCAGGTTCCCTAAGTACTCTTGCCCGCTGTAAAGTGTAATAAATCTTTGCCACCTTGACTTGAAGAATACTTGAGATCGTGAATTCATTCCAGATGGCCCCAACCTTCTCTAGTACTCTGGTTTTTAAGGGGCACTCCCCTTCAAGAGGGAACTCCAGTCCTGGGAACGTTAGTTTTGGGATTCCTGAATCCCTGGGTTTTTTACCCTCAACATAAGGAAGCACAAAAAGACAAATCTTGTATGGGTATATATTGTTAGACAGGATATAAATTTAATTTCTAAAATTAATTTATAGTAAATGCAAAACATAACACTATCCACAAGTTAGGGGTACAAAAAAAGATGTAGTAAGGTACAATTAAGAAGGATGTGGAGCCCTGTACAGATGGCCTGATCCTAACATGAGACATTAACAAAGCAGGGAAAAGAAAAGGCTGCACTATTATAGAATGCTATAACTCTATAGACCAAAAAAAAAAAAACAACAACAAACCAAAACCAAAACACTCCCCTCCCCCCCTACACACACAAAATGAAGGGGCATTAAAAAAGAAAAACATTACAGCTAGACCAACCCAGCTTATGTGTATGTTTGTGCATTAAAAAAAACCAAACAAACCAAAAAACTCCTATGGGCAAATGTCAAGAGTAGACTTTAGTGCGAGGCTTCAGAGAATGATTCAGTTAAAAGGAAAAAGGGCAGTAATAGTTAACATTTCAGCCTAATCTTGCATAGTCAGAAAAAAAAGACTTGTAATACATAAAAGCATCACAAAAATTTTCCCAATATTCATTGAAAAGAAACTAGTTTAACTTTGTAAATTAAAGGTAGACAAAGCAACTTAACTGGTCCTGAAAGTCACATCTGCCTCATCTCTATGCAAACCAGGATAGGAGGGAGAAGTGCAATCCCGGAACCCTGGTGCCTAGCAACACCACCCCCCCACCCCCTGCCAAGGCCTCCTGTGGAGGACGCTTGGTCCTGACCCTCCATCCATGGTCCCATCCTACCCAACCTCAAGCTAAAGCGCATCCTTGGGGTCCGGGGACTGGCCTGGAGGCTGCCTGTGGCTGCCCCCTCAGCCCCCAGACTTCTCTTCTCCATGGCAGAGCCCTGCTAGCTGCCATGGCTTAGACAGCCACTCCCTGAGCCCCTGAACCCCGCCCGGCAGCCCCTTCCCCCAGAGGCCGCGCTGCAGGGACACCCGCACACAAGTGCCAGGCCACGCCAGGCCGGGCGTTTAAAGGGCAGGCCTGACTGCTGCCCAGGCCCACTGGGCTCCTGGAAACAATGGGCCTCGAGCCAACCAGATGCTTGTCTCCCTTGCCTGGCCTTGAGGCTGCCACTGCTGCTGCTTATAGTGGCTATGAATATGCTGGTGTAGTACCAAATAGCAAAATATAACAGACTCTCTACAAAGAAGACAGCACCAAAACATTTATTCAAACACCATAGAGCCAAATCCAAACACCAGAAAGTCAAATCCACCATAGCAACAAAGAAATCTATAGACATTAGCAATACAAGGGGCACTGCCATCCCCAAGCCTTTCCTCTGTTAGGGCCTTCCCACAAATGAACACCCTCAAGCAAATTGACAGTGAATATGTGGCAACTCATATAAGTAGGAATAGTGACAATGATTATGATTATTCATGAGAAGATAAAATGTAGAAATAACATAAATGAATTTCTAAAGAAAAATAAATGACATTCTGTACATAGGAAAGAAGAGAAAGAATCTGAGTACTTATATATATACATTATATATATATATATATTAATATTGTGGAGAGCCAGCTATATCCTGTTTAGGCCTATGCAAGGCAAGGCCATGAAGGATAAAGGGATGAGGCAAGGACCCGCTCTCGCAGCTACTATCTGCCTGGGAAAGAACAGAAATGTTTCAATATGGTTAGCATCAAGGGAACAAATGTTTCATACCCAGGAACAAGGAGTTAAAAAATATTACTATGTTGATGCATTACAGCATTGTAGTTTTATGAGAAGTCAGAATGACTCAGAAATTAACCTGTGTAAAAGGCTGTTAGTGTCCCTATTAAAATCAGTCTATAGCCAGACTATATGACTCACCTAGCCCCACGTGTGTGTGTGTGTGTGTGTGTGTGTGTGTGTGTGTGTGTGTGTGTGTGTGTTAATTACTTCATACTACACTTCGTGCTGCTGCTGGCAGAATATGTTCTCTATCATCAGATATATGACTTGTCTTTTATTATCTATATATTCATTTACATAAGTATGAAGTTGTAATTCATTGGAGATACACTGTAGTCTCATATATGAACACATACAGAAGATATAGAATATCTATAAACGAAATACAGAAGTTCTTTCCTCTGTATAGGAAGATATAATTCTTTTGCCTCCCACCATCTCTCTCTCTCTCTCTCTTGCTCTCTCTCTCCTCTCTCTTCCTTTCTTTTTTTGTGTGTATATAAATTTATATTTTTAGGATTATCATCATTCAGTGTTCAAAAAGAGTAATAGAGAATGGAAGATTACTCCCTTATATGAGCATACAGAGAACAAATCTGAACCCTTCTAAATAAAAATACACAAAACCCAGTGGTTTTGAAGAAGGGGACAGAGGGCTGTCTAGACAGACAGCAGAGGGTTGCTTGGTATCAGTCCTGGTCCCTGGGGTCCTCTCCCTCTGTTCTCAACTTCTGGAATGGCCATAATCAGGAAACCCAATTGGCAGTTTGAGTGAGCCAGAAAATGTCTTTGGGGGAGGAAAAAATGAGCCTGAGAGAGTGTAGGGTGGAATAGTGCTCACTCCAGGCAGAGGGATGAGTGGGGTGCTTGTTGGGGGCCAGTGGAGGGACATGTGGTGGTAGCAGGAGGAGGATTTCTGCAACACCAAGATGGGCACTCATGGATACAAAGCTCAGGTGTTTTGGAGAGATGGACAGATGGCATCCTGGATAAACGGCACAGGGCCTCTGGCCATCAGTCCTGGTCCCTGGGGTCCTTTCCATCAGTACCCAGTTATTGGAATGGCAACAGTCAGGTAATCGGGCTGGCAGCTCTGGCCACCTGCAGTGGTAGTGGGGGAGGGGAAATGAGTCCCAATGCATGGGCGGGTGGGGGCGGAGCTGACTTCAGGGAGTCCTTAGTTGCATGGCAGATCAAGAGAGTCAGGTGTCCTAGAAGGCACAGGATTGTGAGTGACTGAGACAACATGTGTAGCTCTTCTACTGTGTGTGTGCTTGTGTGTGTATGTTTGAGTGTATGGGAGGTTGTGTGTCAGAATGGGTGGCTTTGTGCTGGAGAGAGAGCAGGAGGGAAGTGTGAGAGCTCAGTTCAGCAGTACTCCCCTTTCCTTTCTGTCTCCTCCTACCACACTTTCACTCCTCTGATTCAGAACCTCATCATATTCCCTGTGCTTCTGATGGAGAAACTACATGCTGGCTTCTGCCTAGTGTACCATCTCTCTCCTCAGCTTTTACCATTGAGTGAGAGAGGCAGCAGGGCAGCAGCTGCCCTGGGGCTCTTTCCCCCTTCTGTTAGGGAGGCACTATCCCAGATGGGGGCAGTAGAAATGAGGGGTGGTGCTGTTCAACCTTGAGGGCTTCAGAAGGGGACAGCAGAGGGAAAGGGAGCAGTGTCTCTAGTCCCTGTGGGAAAGTTGGATCTCTGACTCCTTTCTCCCTTGCCTGTCCATCTGGAAAAGAAGTGTGTGTGTGTGTGTGTGTGTGTGTGTGTGTGTGTGCGCGCGCGCACATGTGTGTGTGTCTGTATGTGTATTTGTGTATCTGTGTGTCTCTGTGTCTGTGTGCACATGCATATGTGTGCATACTTGTGTGTGTTTGTCCAACACTCTATGTCTGGTCAGTAGCTTCCTTAGTTAGGGTGATTTCAGGTTGTATTAATACAACTATGAGATGGAGGCTGGGATAGACCAGCACTTCTTAAACTTTTTCTACTTGAAACCCCTTTTCATCTGAGAAATTTTTACAGGACCTTGAATATATACATATGTAAAATAGGTATACAAATCAAACATTTACTTATAATAAGTCACAAAGAAATATATTTGAATACAATTCTTTAGTATACATATAATTTTCCCATTTATTAAAGATGAAAGCACTTTTACATACTAAAGAGATGGATGTACTTGTTTATTTTTACATAAAGAATTAAATCTTGGCAGAATATTTGATACTGGAAGATGTAGAGCATCTTCAATGTTTTTCAAAGTTGATATATATGTTGATTTTATAATTGTCAAAGCTGAGAATGCCACTTCAATAAATACATAGTACAAAATGGCAGAAGTATATTTAAGGCCATTTCAGAAATTGTTGGAAGTTCTCTTCTAATCCCAAGCCAAAATCCATTTAACGATCTTTTTGGGAAACTCAAGTTTTATACCTGTATTGTCTGATAGCTCAGCAAATTCTTCTTGAACTTTTAATGGCAGAGGACTGATTTTTTTTTTTATTTCAAGTGAGTTATAAACTCAACCTAGTTTTTTTTTAGAATCAAAATTTGAAGGGAAGCATTTTTTGAAACTGTGTCTCCACACACTTCAGATGATCAGTTGGTTGGTTGGTTGTTGTCCTTCATTCTTGAAGAAGACTAAAATGCTATGCTAGAGTCAAGTTTCAATGTGTCCAACTGTGGCTTATCAGACCAATACAAGCTCGGAATGCTCTACCACAGGTCTGACACAAATAGTCCATATGAAGACTTTGGGTGGATGCTCTAAATTTGCAAATCCTGCATTTCCTTTGAGCTGTTCCAATTCTGCTTTTCTCATGGAGCACAACACCTTTTCTGATGGTGCTACAACATGCTGAGCAGTCCTGTGCCAGTGTCACACAATCAGTTCCAAAGTTCTTGAGAGAGACCTTGAGAGTGTCCTTGTAAAGCTCTTTTCTGACTCAGTTTTCTATATATTTTAAAAATTAGGCCTCTATCAGAGACAGTGGTTGTGAAAATTGTGTCCCAGCTTTCTGTTTCCATTCTAATCTTGGTTGCATTGGCTTTGTTTGTGCTTGCCCTGTGTGAGTTCTCCTTAAAATATTCTTTTTGGCAAGCGCATATTTGGCATTCGAAGAAGGTGACCAACCCATTGGAGTTGCGCTCTCTGAAGCACAGTATGAATGCTTGGCAGTTTAATTTGAGTAAGGACCTCAGTGTTGGGTATCTTATTCTGCCAGGATCTTCATAATCTTCCTAAGACAATTCAAATGGAAGTGATTCAGTTTCCTGCCATGGCACTGGTAGACCGTCTGGGTTTCATAGGCATACAATAATGAAGTCAGCACTACAACTCTGTAGACTTTCAGTTTGGTAATCAGTCTAATACCTCTTTTCTCCCATATTTTCCTTCAGAGTTTCCAAAATACTGAAGTAGCCCTTGCAATGCATGTGCCAACCTCATTATCAATGTGTACATCCCTGGAAACTATAGTACCAAGGTACGTGAACTTATCCACAGCATTCAAAATTTCTCCATTTGCTGTAACCAGTGGTTATGCATATGGATAGTGTGGTGGTGGCTGAAGGAGCACCTTACAATTAAATCTTTGAGAAGGTAATTTTCAATTATAAAAAAAAGGCTGTAGCTATAAACATTTCTAAAAAACATATTTCCACTATGTTCTTCCATATGTTAACTTTTTTAGTAAAACTTTCAATTTCATCTTTTAACAAATATGTTACAATTTTTCCTTGAAGCAACATGTTTAGATCATTGACTTTCGGGAAAATATTTGACAAAAACACACTTCTTTAAAATATTAATTAATTAATTATTTTTTAGTTTTCAACATTTACTTCCATAAGATTTTGAGTTCCAAATTTTCTATCCCTCTCCCCTCCCCAAGATGGCATGCAAACTGGTGTAGGCTCTACATATATAGTCATATTAAACACATTTTCACATTAGTCATGTTGTAAAGAAGAATTAAGACCAATGGGAGGAAATATGAGAAAGAAGAAATTAAAAAGAGAGAGAGAGCAAGTAGTATGCTTCCATCTGCATTCAGACTCCATAATTCTTTTTTCTGGATGTGGATAGCATTTCCCATTATGAATCTTTTGGTGTTTTCTTAGACCCTTGGATTGCTAAGAAGAGGCAAGTCTATCAAAGTTAGTCACCGCACAGTTTTTCTGTTACTGTGTACAGTGTTCTCCTGGTTCTGCTCACTTCACTCAGCAGCAGTTCATGTAAGTCTTTCCAGGTTTTTCTGAAGTTCACCTGCTCCTCATTCTTATGGAACAATAGTGTTTCATTACATTCATATACCACAAGCTGTTCACCCAATTGATGGGCATCCCCTCAATGCCCAATTCTTAGCCCCCACAAAAAGAGCTGCTATAAATATTTCTGTATACATGTGTCCTTTTCCCATTTTTATGATCTCTTTGGGATACAGACCTAGAAGTGGTATTGCTGGGTCAAAGGGTATGCACAGTTTGATAGCCTTTTGAGCATCATTTCAAATTGCTCTCCAGAATGGTTGGATCATTTCACCACTCCACCAACAATGCAGTAGTGTCCCAATTTTCCCACATCTGCTCCAGCATTTATCATTCTCCTGTTCTGTCACGTTAATCAATCTGATAGGTGTGATACAATATCTCAGAGTTGTTTCAGTTTTCATTTCTCTAATCAGTAGTGATTTAGAGCATTTTTTTCATATGACTGTAGGTAGCTTTAATTTCTCCATCTGAAAACTGACTGTTCATATCGTTTAACCACTTATCAATTGCTGGATGACTTACATTCTTATAAATTGGCCTCAGTTTTCTATACATTTTAGAAATGAAGCTTTTATCAGAGAGAGTGGTTGTGAAAATTATATTCCAGCTTTCTCTTTCCATTCTTATCTTGATTGCATTGGCTTTGTTTGTGCAAAAACTTTTGAATATAATGTAATCAAAATCATCCATTTTGCGTTTCATAAAGTTCTCTATCTCATTTGGTCATAAAGTCTTCCCTTCTCCAGAGATATGACAGGTAAAATATTCCTTGCTCTCCCAGTTTGCTTATAGTATCAGTCTTTATATGTAAACTGTATACCCATTTTGACTTTATCCTGGTATACTGCATAAAATGTTGGTCTATGCCTAGTCTCTGCCATACTATTTTCCAGTTTTCCCAGCAGTTTTTGTTAAATAGTGAATTCTTATCCCAGAAGGTAGAGTCTTTGGGTTTATCAAACAGTAGATTACTATAGTCATTGACTATTGTGTCTTGTGTACCTAAACTATTCCACAGATATTTAAACTACTCCATTCTATTTCTTAGCTAGTACCAAGTAGTTTTGATGACTTTATAATACTTTATAATGCTTTATAATACAACTTAAGATCTAGTACTTTTCATTAATTCCCTCAACATTTTGGACCCTTTGTTATTCCACATGAATTTTGTCGTTATGTTTTCTAGCTCTATAAAATTTTTGGTAGTTTGGTATGGCACTGAATGAGTAAATTAATTTAAGTAGACTTGTCATTTTTATTATATTAGCTCAGCCTACCCATGAGCAACTGATATTTTCCCAATTTTTTAGATCTGACTTTATTTGTGTGAAAAGTGTTTCATAATTTTGTTCATATAGTTGTTTCTGGGTTTGTTTTGCCAGGTAAACTCCAAAATTCTTCTGGAAGAACAAAAATAACATGGTTTTAAAAGTTCCAAGTCATTATGAAAAAAATAACATTATCTGATTGATGCTCAGTCAAAAATTTAACAGCTTCCTCTTTCAATTTCAATAATCTGTTTAAACTTCACTTTCTAGAGAACTGCCTGATTTGAAATATTTTCTTTTTCTTGTTGATTTAAGTGTATTACAACCTGGTAGCAAAGACTCTACTGCATTGTCATGAGTATTTTTACCTCTTCTGTCTAAATTTAGGGACTTATCCATAACAAAAAATATTTTTGTCCTAAAATACAAATAAATATTGCTAATAATTTCTCAAATAAATGGTAACTTTAGTTTATTAAATTATATTTGTTAGTGCTTAATTTAAAAATTGGTGTTCACACTTACATACATATACAGTGCAGAAATATTTTTTTTTCTTTTTTGGGAGGGGGTAGGGCTATTGGGGTTAAGTGACTTGCCCAAGGTCACACAGCTAGTACATGTCAAGTTTCTGAGGCCGGATTTGAACTTAGATCCTCCTGACTTCAGGGCTGCTGCTCTACTCACTGTGCCACCTAGCTGCCCTGTGCAGAAATATTATTAAAGGGCCTTTGTCTTTACTTGCTGCAATTAACAGTTTTGTTTCTGTAAAAGAAAATAACAGGAACTTTTAAAATCAAACCTTCTAGCACAATACAATACAAAGATATACTAATTTGATACTTACGTGGTGAGAAATAACAGTATGAAAATATTAAAAGTCTTTATTTTCCATAATTAAACTATTATGTTTCTGTAAGAGCAGGAAACATTGCATGTATAGTAAAAACGCTGCAATTCATAGCATACAATAGTCTTGAATCTGAGCTGAGCAATTTCTGGCAGCCATTTGGTGGTGTTCTGTGGTGTGTTGGCATGTGCAGTGCAGTGTGCATGCACAAGAGCTGCCAGAAATACCTCAGATTCATAACGAATTTGTTTTTCTATTAATTTTTGGTCATTGCACATTCAGAAACTGTTTACAGTAGGGAAATTTTTCGTGACCCCCATATTAATTTACATGACCCCATATGGGGTTGCAATCTAGAGTTTAAGAAGAACTCAGATAGGCAATAGAGGGCCAAAATTATAGTCAGGAAGACCTGGGTCCAAGTCCTACCTACTGGATTAGCCATATGATCATAAGTAAATCATGTAACCCCTCTGTGTCCCATGCAACTTCATGCTCTGTGACTGACTGACATGGACTGCAGGACTTTACAAATTGGAGTGCCCCCACACCACCGAAATCACAGAGCTGGATAAAATAATTATGCCAATAATAGAAGCAACTCTCTGTGGTCCTGGTCAGACCATACCTAGAAAATCATGTTCACTTCTAGGATACACATTTAGGAAGGACCTTAACAAATAGGGATGGTGAGGGGAAAGTTAACCCTATGAGGAACAGAAGAAAGGAGGAAGGTCATGTGGTGGAAAGAGACCTGAATGTAGAATAAGGACCTCAGGTTGAACTGGAGCTCTACTCCCTATTCCTGGTGACTGGGCAAGTCACTGAACCTCCCTCTCCAGGCCTTTTTCACCTAGTTTAATGAAAGGGGATTGGACACAGAGAGCTCTACATTCCATCAATCTATAAGTGGGTGGCATTTCACTGTGAAAAGAGAAGACAGAGGAGGCAGTGTTACCTGTCCTGAAATATGTGAATGACTGCCACAAGCAGAAGGGATTAGACTTTGGTCTGGCTTCAGAATAAAGAAACTGAATCAAAGGGAAATAAAAGTAACTGGAACATAGTAGGTGCTTAATACATACTTCTAGGATTGATTTACTAATGGATGGATTACAGGGAGGCAAACTGAATTTTCCTAAGGAATGATTTAGGTTTGGAGGTAGTGAGTTCTGAAAGAACTCCAAGTAGAGATTGGATGGCCTCTTCCTAGGGATATCATAAAAAGAATTCAGGTAAGAAATGAGAGGCTAACTCTCAGTCCTTTCCTGCTCTAAAATTAAAGGCCCTTGTGAATTGTCTGCTTTGGTACTGCTTTAATGGGTTTCTGGGGAGCGGCATCTCCATTTCTTTTCTGTCTTCTCCTAGAAACTGCAATGTCTCTTTCAAGAGCAAATACACTAGTGCCCTTGCTCAGTCCATTCTCCATAGGGCCCCTGATGCTGGCTGTCTGTATGAATGCAGACTAAGTCATCACCATCAAAATTATCTATTAAAGTCTCCAACATATCAAAAGTTGTCTGATGCAGGATAAACCTTCATAGCAGTGGGGACAGCACTGGGCTGATTTTTAGCCTCCAATGTGGTTAGGTGGATAAGGTTTTTAACATTGCCCAACAAAGGAGTCAAAAATTTTGAGTAAATAGATGCAAAAAAGATTGGTGTTTGTTTTGAAGTAAATTTATGACAGAAATATCAAGTCTGACTGATTCTTTACCAGGCATTCAGGTAAATATTTGCCCAGGGCTGTTGTTCAGTCACTCAGTGATGTGTTACTTTATGTGATGCCATGGACTTTTATTCATTGGGTTTTCTTAGCAAACATACCAGAGTGGTTTGTTATTTCATTCTCTAAAATGTTCCCATTTAACTTAAGAGGAACTGAAGCAAATAAAGGTTAAGTGACTTGCCCAGGGTCACGTAATAAATGTCTGAGGGCAGAGATGAACTCAGATCTTCCTGGTTCTAAGCTAGGTATTCTATCCACTGCACCACCTAAGTGCTCTGTCCAGGGCTAGTAAAAAAAAAATCAATAACCCTGGGAATATACAAAACCAGATAGTAAGGCTACAGTTGTAGTCATTGGCCTCAGTAGTAGGGCTTAGGTTCCACTCTGGCTTTTCTATTTCCAAATCTCATCTTCCTGCTGAGAGAAGTGAATTTTTCTGTTATATTAATAACCAATTATTAAATTAGAATTAAGGTTTTTTTTTCCTGTTTCCTCATTCAGGGACTATCCCTTGTAAGTCAGTCAGTCTCCGAAGGACATAGCTGATAAATGAGATTTTCCTTGATGCTGGGCAGGACCTCAACCAAGGAGAAGACCTTACTTCTGTTTAGAGTGTAAACAGAATGTAATCTAGGTGAATTCTAGCCCTAAAGCATCAACTCTATGCCTTTGCAGCCTCCCCCGACCCCCGCCATTGTGGTTGAGGGTTACCCAGCTCATGAAGGAGAAAACCAACTAGAGCGGACAGAGTAGAGATGGATTCCTTTGCCCCAGTTTCTGGAGGTGGCTGAGTCTCATGATCAAGCCATGTTCTCAGGAGGAAGAGCTGAAGACTTTGAGCCCACCTCCTCATTAATTGTTTACCTATCAG